>NC_089802.1:67719536-68019536 GCF_029633855.1 Hoplias malabaricus | reverse complement strand
TAATATAATTTAATATAATTTAATTGATATAATTTAAGTGGTTACCAATGATTTTCCAGTGCCTTTTAAATTGTTGGGTTTGAAATATGAAACCAGTCTAATCATTTGTCTGATGCTGAATTTGTAAACTCACTTTCTCTAGATTCCTATTCCTCTGGTGCAGAGAGTCCATCTCTGTCTGACAGGCCTGCCTGACTTCATCTATTTTGCTGTTCATGCGCACTCGTTCTTCTTCCTTCCAGATGTCCAGCTGTTTCATAAACTCCTCCTGTTTCTGAGTCAGATCTTTCTCCTGTATCGCAGAGTATTAAAACCAAATTTAAATGTCAACTTGAACAAATATAGCTAGCTGAATTATGTGGGGGTGCTAAGCCTATGCCATGAAAATACAAACCTCTTTCCAAAAAAGCTGGAACTGTTGTAAAACACAATTTAAAAACAAAATCTTTGATGTGTAAATTCTCTTGCAAATTTATTTAAGTGACAGATATACAAAGGAAAGATCTCCATTGTTTTGGCTGACTAACTGGATTGTATATTGAATGCTGTACCTACACCCCAGTAGGTACAGCAAAACGGTAGGTACAGCATCCAACAAAGACATTCACTCAAAGAATCTTTACAAAGATGAGACAATAATCATCACTTCACACTGAACACTGTGAAATAATTGTCAAACAGATCTAAAATACCTTTGTCTATTAACACAGTCTGCTGAGGCATCATTTCTATGCAGAAACATGACAGAAATTTGTAGGCCAGAGCTGATATCAACTAATGGCCACAGTTTGGCAGTTTACCACCAATGCCCTCATACACAAATAGGTCCCTTAAAAGCTAACCAAAAGTTCAAGAATGCAGACAGCTTGTAAATGGATATAAATAATAAAACAGCAAATTACAGAGAATGAATAATCATAATAATAATAATAATAATAATTGTTGTTGTTGTTGTTATTATTATTATTAGGATGCTTTTCTATTCATTTATTGATTCTAGAAGTACCATGTCACTCCATGCTTTTAATTTAGTTCTTCTATTTAAATGATGCACAAAATCAGTATAGGCTGGGTTTAGTATCAGTTGTATCAATAACTTTTGAGTTTAATAGGAATTAAGGAACTATTTTGTTAGTATTTGCCACCTCCTTTTTAGTTATATAAATTATTCTTATTCCAAAACATTACCCTTAGAGCACCACACCGATTGAGCATCTACCAGTTAAGACATCGCTACCTTTGAATACCGGGACATTAAAAACTCAAAGATGTGATGTAACAAACTTGCTAAAGCACAGCTTGTATTGCTGTTATAAGAAAGCAACAATGCACATTCCTTTTTACACACTTAGATTGAATCAGTAAATTGTAATTACTCCAATCAAGAGATAAACGATATCTAAAGAAATAGCAATGAACATGTAGCATAGCTCACCACAGCAAACTCATGTTGGGCATCATAAGCTTGTAGTGTTGTTTTTTCTGCAGCTTTCTTATATTTTGCTAGTTCTACAAGAATCTTTGCCATTGTTTTCTTTAACCCATGGCCAAAAAAGGAATCACTGCATTCACAACGGTGAACTGCATATTATGCCAAAACAACTTTGACTGGTGTAATGCAGACCAATTGCCTTTTTTCAGGAATTGCAGTTTGAGAAAAGGCCTTTTAGTCTGGAAGTAAATGTTGTTTATCAAAAGGCCTTGAACACTAGCTTCCCAAATGCACAACTGACTCAATTTCTGTTACCAAATAGCCACTCATGCCAACAGTAAGTTGTAGCTATTATCTGCTGTTGGTATTTTTAAAGGTTTAGAGACCAATACCAAATAAATACCAATAACACAAGAAATCAAGCCTAGAAATAATAAAAAATAATCTGTAACAAAAGCTGAACAAAAACTCATGTGAAGATAATAACTAAGCAACGCTTAATGATTTATACTTCAAACAAACACACAATAAATGCCAATAAATGCACTTCTGTAAGTTAGAAAAAAAAAACAAATGTAGTGAGCAATGGCCTTAACACCATGGTAGGCTTCACATCATTGTCTCACAGTCCTACTAAGATGGTATGAAAGACAGAGGAGACATGCTGTGGACAGATAAGTCCACATTTCCACTTGTTCTATGAAAAAAAATGTCTATGGGCTAAAGACAACAGGGACATCCAGACTGTTATCAGTGAAAGGTACAAAGCCCAGAATCTCTCTTGGTATGGGGTATATTCAGCACCCATGCCATGGTGAGTTTTATGTGTGAAGGTACCACAGGTGTGGAGGTATATATATCTCAATTTTAGAGTGACATAAGCATCAAGTTGTATATATTCCCAGGAAGTCCAACGTAATTGCAGCAAGACAATGTCAGGCATCACCACATGACACAACAGCATGGCTTCATAAACACAGTGTGTTTGCTTAACTGGCCAGTTGGCAACCCAGATATGTCTCTTATAGTATATCACAAAGAGATGAATCAGACAACAGTGAGCATGGTGAGCAGCTGAAGTCTAGAGTCAATTCAATTCAATTCAATTTTTTTAGAGAGAGAGTTGTCACAAAGCAGCTTTACAGGATTCCAGGTCCTAGCTCTAGGCAAACCAATGCCACGGAGGCAAGGAAAAACTCATTCAAAGCATAAGGACAAAACCTTATGGTTGACACTGGAGCAAAACAAACAATCAGTGTTTATACGGAGTGTAAACAAATAGCATCTTATCAACAGAGACCAGTATTAATGAAGAATTATAGAGTTATATTGAATGTACAGTGGTCTATAATGTCATGATCTGAGTGTGTCCAAGGCTGTGCTAATAAAGAATCATAGTGTCAAAGAGTCATAGTTAAAACCCAATCATATCAGAACAAGCAAATAATCAAACAAGAATAAGCAAAAACATCCACTTACAAATCTTCACAACAATTAAAACATGTAATTAAAAGTAAAGGTGCTGTAACCTACTGGTAAACATTCCTCTGTCCTAACATTTTTCTGATTCTGCAGCAGGTGTCAAATTCAAAATGTGTTAATAATTATAAAAAAATATAATCAAACTGGTCAGTATATATATATATTGTTGTTTCCAGCTTTTCTGGAAACAGGATTTGTATTAATAAAATAAAAAATTATCATAATCACAATATTCAGCTCTATTCTTTCTACCCATTTGCAATAACCAAGCTACAATTTGTTGCTCAGGTGGTCGTTGGCCTTACCTGCTTTTCAGAGTGGTCTTTCTGCTGTGTCTCTATTTGGGATCTGGTCAGAGTTAGTTGCTCCTGCAGTCTGTTTATCTCTTCCTGTAACTTCACAATCTGAAATTTCTTCTGATTGTCAGTTGTCACTTCTGTGATTGGTGGAAAGATATATATGTAGCAGAATGTAGCATAATAAACAAATGCAGTCAGTATATACTTTTCAAAATCATTGGCAAAAGCACTACAACTCACTGATGTCATACTCCATAGGATGTCTGCGCTGCATGTGACTATGCAGGAAAGAAGCATTCATGAATGCCTTCTCACAATGCTGGCACTGGAAGGTGAGCAAAATGACATACGTCAGATTAGTGTCGAAATAGATTAGGCATAGGCATACATAAACTGCACAAATTTTTAGCCACCTGTCTTTAGACTAAATTGACATTAAGTTGCCTGGCCAATCTAAACATAATTCTGCTAACTAATGTTTCAGTTAATTTAAACAGTGCTTCTCAAATTAACAGACCTAGGACCAACCATTATCAAACCAAAACCTCAAAGTACCACCTATGAGTCTCGTCTCAGAAACGTGTGGCCCCTGGTTCTTCCTCTGTTCCAGGGGTAAGTGGGGGGCATAAGGCAAAGCCCGGCTTGAATTTTTTGCAATTTGTTGAAATTTGAATGCTTTACACAAAATTTTTAAACACAATTATATATTAATGACAACATATAAAATGTACGGGAAATAAGCATTTTTAACTAAATAAAATAAAAAACGGGTCATTTAATATCAGTTTACCGCTTTAATAGGCTATATTTTATAACATAAAATTTTAATTCAAACATGCTTTTGACATTTTATGGTAACTGCTCCATAATATTAACAATGACAGTTATCATTTTATTCAACAACCAATAACTTTAAAAGTATTAATGTGCTACGTTCAAGATCGCTAACACTGAAATCACCATATCATCTAAACCAAAACTTACATTTATTATTTTTTAGGCAATATTGTCCCCAAAACAGAACAAATCAATGCACATGCATTTGCTGTGTTTTTAACTTGATGAAACTCATAACAAATGCAGTGGTGAATAAATTCTTTTCGCTTGCCATTTTCAAGCTGCTTAATTTTTGTAATTTTCGCGTTGAAAAAATGACTATCCATCCATCCATTATCTGTAACCGCTTATCCAATTTAGGGTCGCGGGGGGTCCAGAGCCTACCTGGAATCATCGGGCGCAAGGCGGGAATACACCCTGGAGGGGTTGCCAGTCCTTCACAGGGCAACACAGACACACACAAATTCACTCACACACTCACACCTACAGACACTTTCGAGTCGCCAATCCACCTGCAACGTGTGTTTTTGGACTGTGGGAGGAAACCGGAGCACCCGGAGGAAACCCACGCGGACACGGGGAGAACACACCAACTCCTCACAGACAGTCACCCGGAGCGGGAATCGAACCCACAACCTCCAGGCCCCTGGAGCTGTGTGACTGCGACACTACCTGCTGCGCCACCGTGCCGCCCTTGAAAAAATGACTATTATCTTTTAATTTACTATGAACTATTACTATTTTATTAATATGAAATACATAAAATTGCATTTTTTAAATTATAAACCACAAATACATGTTACACACACAACATACAGAAAATGTATAATATATTTATTCAAAAACACATTTGTACACCCAATAAGAAGGTTCTTGCTTCCGTGTATAAGAAATATGGAGCTAAATATTGATGAAAAAGAGGGAAAAGGAGTATAGCAGTAAAAGAATTGACTCCCAGCAGAGACAAACTCTATAAGAAAGTCACATCAAGCCTGAGAGATCATTGCAGAGGGCTGTTGCCATGGCAATGTGCAGTGGTGCTATCCTCTACATGCCATTCAATGTCAGTAAACTTCAATTCAGGGAGACACTAATAGGAAAGAAGGAAGCCAGTCTTTGTACATTATCCACCACACTTGGCAATAACACACACGCTCAGCTTGTAATTCAAACTGAATTCAATTTTAAACAAAATGTTCAGTATTTATGTGTGTGTGTGTGTTTGTGCAGTGTTTACTAGACTGTCTCAAAAGCACTGCTTGTGTGACATAATTGCATTGCTGGTCTTCCGTAAATTCCCAATTCAGCCATGCAATTTGATTACCCATCTGAAGAATATATTTAACTAAGGATCCACTTGTATCTATTCAGTCTTAGCAGATTGAAAGCAGCAGTAATGCCATTCATTGCACTGGCTGCTAATGTAGGCTATACTTTAATGTACAAGACCATCCCTCTGCTGTAGATGTGCAATGTGCACCAAGCTCCTTGATTATTTGTCTACATAATACATTGTTCTCTCTTGCTGTCTGAAGCACATTAAATGACCAACAGCTCTTTATCAGATTAAAACACTTTCTAGTATACAATTAATTACTGAGCCACATACAGCAGACCAGCGACAGCAAAATGCTGCTGTTAGCCAAACCTTCCAGCACCCAAGCAACCACACTTGTATGAACTGTTGCCTTGGCAACAGCTGGTCATGTTTGACAGTGATAGCAATAGCACCTCTATTTCAACAGCAGGCCAAAACGTAGAAAGGTATAAAGGGCAAATATTGCTGCAAGGGAAATGATGATGGCTAGCCTCTGATTTTAAAAGGACATTAATTAGAAAGACAGAAATGGGGGAGGGTGTCTTTGGTTTTGGTACTGCTCTTGAGGCTTTTTATAAGTGGATTGAAAGAGGTCATTGTCACCAGCTCACACCATCTGGTTTCAGCTTAAAATCCTGAACATTACCTCAAGAAAAACAAAGACATGGGCACTGGCTAAATAAATCTGAATAAAACAGCCCATATTGCACCAGCAATGTAACAAAGGATTTTTCACTCTGCAGAATTTCCTACAGTGCTGCTTCACACCATTAAAGTGACAAATTCCCTATCACCATCCTTCCTCACTATGTGGGACAATAAGCAGTACAGCCTAGGCTTTGAATGGGGGAGGGGGTAGCATTGCATCACCAAAGAAAATGATAATAAGGGGCTCACTTAAATCTCAGCATGGGGTCACAAACCAACCTTATGGTAATTTGCTATGCCTGCAGTGATCATAGCTTGCTGAGAGGCAATGATTTTCTTCCTCTGCTTTAGCTCTTCTTTTAAAGACTTGACATCCTGGCTCTGCTTCTGCAGCTGTGTCCTGAGCTGCTCCCTTTCCTTCGCTTCAGCATGTAGACGCTCCTCTGCAGCTTGTAGGCTGAGACTCAGGCAATCCTGGGAGTGCAGCAGGTATTCCACAGTGAGCTGGGCCAGCCTAAAGAGTTTGAGCAGGGCCGGGTCCACTTGGCTGTGACAGCGAGGGCATCGCTCGCCCTCCACGTTGCAGAACGTCACAGCTGTGATGTGGTCCTGCAGTGTTTGGAAGTCCAGCTCGCAAGCCACTCGATCAACATCGACAGCACTGATACGCCTCCAATCCACGTTCTCATGGCGGGCACGAAACTTGAAGGGTGCAGTGATAGGTGTAGCTCCACAGCTGAGGACTGCCGACATGGCTGAGCCAGAGGGTCTGCTCTGGCTGCCTGAGGACGGCTGGCTCTGGGGGGAGTTCAGCAGGGATGGGATCCCTGCTGAGGAATGAGCCCCTTGGGGCTCCGATGGAAAAGGGTAGTAGACGTTGTTGTAAAATGGCTGCAAAGAAAAAGAGATGGTTAGTAGAAAGACAAAAAAGATCACCTAAATGCGATGAAACACATCAATCAATTCATTAAAAACTGTCAAGGTCAACTACACATTCTGCTGCATAGTATAGCTAATGCAGATCAAGCAATCACTCACAGCAAAAGGCAGAAAGAAACAGCAAAGGGTCTATCACTATGGAAATACAGGAGCAGAGAAAGGAAAGATCAACGTAAAGATCAAAATCAACCATCGACAGCAATCCACCTTATGTTGCTGGTTCGTTGTCGGTTTTCTCGCCTTACCATCTTGTGTATTTTTTTTTTTCAATCCTTCAGAAATAAATAGGAAGGTCTCTCCACAGCGGTTCCTCCTCCCTGCTGGTGGCAACACCGAATCAGGGCGTCCTCGCAGTCTCCATGGAAACAGCACCGCGTGCCCCACTTTGTTAGCGGTTAGCTTACGTTGGCTACAAGAAAAAAACGAAGAATTGGCGAAAACAGAATTTTAGTTTTAAGTACATGGAATTTAGGACGAACAGAAAGTGTTTTAAATTTCAGAAAGCATGTCACTGGGACAAAATGTCTGTAATGGTCAAAACTTTACCTCTTGAAGTCTAAGAACTTACTCCTAGCACTGATAGCCAACTGTAAGATATACATTTACCAGCCTTAACTAAATAGGCAGCCGAGTTTGCTTGATTAAAACGTGTAAATAGATTCCACAGAATATATTATATCAAAATTAACGCCGCCACTAATTTTACCTACCTTTGGTCAAACTCTGTGTGTAATATATTTTATTTATAAAGCCGTGTTAATTGAAATCCTCTAGCTTTTTTTCCAAAGCAAGTTAATTTTTAATTTAGCTAGCACAACTTTAACTTAAGCATAAGTTAAAACAAGTTAATACTTTGGGAAGCAACATGCTAACCTGGTGTGCGCTGATATATTTTATAATTGTTTATTAGCTATTTATAACGTAGGTGTATCTATAATAAGGCTTGTGTTGTTGGTAACATTTCAAATTCAAACCAGTGTCCGTTAACTATTCCGGTACATTTTAATAAAAAATGAGTTCACTAACATTTTAATATGTAATTAGATTCCCACCCCTGCCCTCGAAATGCATCCATGTTTAAAAAACTATAATTTTTCTCAGGATAAGCAGCTCATATGCCTTTCCATTAGCGAGCGGGCTAAGTTAACAGACTCCTGCTCATGTTACTTCGCCTTCAAAAACATCTCAAGTCGGGACAAGCTCC
Source organism: Hoplias malabaricus (assembly GCF_029633855.1). Lineage (NCBI taxonomy): Eukaryota > Metazoa > Chordata > Actinopteri > Characiformes > Erythrinidae > Hoplias > Hoplias malabaricus. Next base: position 68,011,377 of record NC_089802.1, on the reverse strand, counting down.
CATGCTGAACAAAAGGCGGACTCGAGCATTTCGAAAAACGAAGAGTTAGAAAGGTCTCTAAAGCTCCTCAAAATCAGACTTAAAAACTAAGCAAGGCTTCGATTGATTGCTGTACTCATACCACACCAACTATTGTAGCAAATGTAGGACAACTTAGGAAAAAAAAACGTTATCCAAAGCTAAGGTTAACGTTAAGTACAGAAGTAACGGACAGGCAAGCCCAGCCTGAGAAATGTTCGTTTTAGACTGTGTGTAATTAGCGACTCTGTAGGATTACGTAAGAAGAGGAGACCAAAATGACAATAAAGAAAAAGGAAACTTACCTAAGGACCAAGTTACTTTTTTAACAAAAAGCGAGCAAATTCCCCAAGTGTAACATGCAGGACACTGTGACGTAGCAGCTCCCACATTCCAAACGTTGCTCATCACAGGAGAGAGAGAGAGAGAGAGAGAGAGAGAGAGTCAATTTAAAGAGTAGATTTTTAAGAAATCTTATACTTTAATTTGGCACATTTTTAAAAATTGTCATCTTTTTAATGTCGTTATTCCAAAAGCTACATTTGGCGGTCAGTTATACACAGTCCTTTACTCTTTAGCGGGAATGTCCAAGTTAAACCATGATTAAATTCCGTGGTCACTATTCTATTTTTTTGTATAGTCGCTTACGTGGCTGGGTTTTTTTTTTAAGCCTGTGGCGCCACCCAGTGGAGATAATAAGAGACAACTCCTTAATGGGTGGATGCCAAAGGCTACGTATAAACTTTAATCAATGGTCTTATAATCTGTAGTAAAAATAAGTGTTAAAAAAGTACACAATTTTATGTTCTTTAAAAGAATAGGAATCTAGGGAAATAAAATATACATTTATAATATATATTAAATATATATTTGCCACATTTGAATGTTTCAGATCACTAAACTAATGGTATCATATATAAATACAACATGAGTAAACACAAAATGGAGATTTTAAATTAGAATTCCTTTCATTGAAGATTAAGATTTGTTCAAAACCTTTAGTCACCCATGGGAAAAAATGTAATTGCTCCTCTAAACCTAATAACTGGTTGTGCCACACTTCTCAACAAGACTCAGTTTAGGACTTTGATAGCCATTGAAACACCTTAATTTTGTTTCTTTTTGAGCCATTCAGTGGTGGACTGGCTTGTGCTTGGACCAGTGTCCTGCTGCATAACACAGCTGAGCTTGCATTTTAGATCACAAACTGATGGGCAGACATTCTCCCTTAGGAGTTTCTCACAGAGAGTAGAATTCATGTGTCCACCTGTGATGACAAATCCTCCTAGTCCTGCAGAAACTTAGCACCCCTGACTATCATACTACCAGGTTTGACTACTGGTATAATGTTCTTATTATGAAATGTGGTACAAAGTTTGTGGCAGATGTTCAGGACCCACGTATCCAGAATGTTCCACCTTTGACTCATCACAGACAATAATCTCAAAAGTCTTAGAGCTTTTATCTATTTTTTTGGGGGTAAATGCATTTGCATTCCTTCTGCTGAGCAGTGGTTTATGCCTTACAACTCTCCAATGGATGCCACTTTTGAACAGTGTTCTTCTTATAATGCAATCATGGACACTATCCTTCACTGAGCCAAGTGAGGCTTGCGGGTCTTTAGATGTTAATCTGGGTTCTTTTGTTACCTCCTCTATGAGTTGTAAATGCACTTTTCGATACATTTTGTGGGGCAGGCCACTTCTGGGAGAGTTCACAACTGTTCCAAGTTTTTTCAATTTTTTTCTCACTGTGGTTTCCTGGAGTCCCAGAAGCTTTGTAACCCTTTCAGGACTGGAGATTTCAATGATTTGTTTGGTATATGTTCCTGAATTCTCTATATGGTGATGGCTTTCCTAAGGAGACATGTGCTGTACTTTCAAGAATATGCAATATATATATATGTAAATGCTTTCTTGGTCCCTGTTAGAAAAGTCCCTCAACAACATCATCAAGAGTAAATCTATGTTAAAACAAAGTGAATGTTTTTTCCCCTCTAAATTGCCTGTCTGTTTTCCACCTACTCATGTGCATAAACACTACTCAGAATGGTTTTGAAGGCAGCGTTGCCTTCATAGAATATAGAATAAATATAATTGCTTACTAGACAAAAGGCAAGGATGATTGTGATTGGTCAGCACACATTGGGCAGAGACTTTTAAATCATAAAAGCACAACCCCACATAAATGTTTTTGAAATACGTAAATCTATATATATATAGACCGTGACCCTGAAATGAAAAACTGGAAAAGAAGAAGATGATGATGATGATGATGATGATATTTTATTTATATATATTTATTTTCCACCCCTTGAATTGAAGGAGAAGTTAATTGTTGCCTCTAAGGGAGCTGCAAAATGTTATAATGTTTCTGCTGCCTCTGAAGGAGCTACAGTATAATATAATGCTCTGTTTCCTCTGAGGCAGGTATTAAGACAAAATGAAATTGCACATGATTGCTGTCTCTCAGAAAACAAAGCATTATTGGATGTCATTCTGCAGCTTCTTCAGAGGCAGAAATCATTAATCAAGTGTGCAAAATGTACCTCTTTAGTACATTTAACAGTTGGATAAAAGCTTACAGTCAAGTTAAACTTCATTCAAACAACAGTAGTACTTTTTCCAGCTTAATCACGCCATTCAACCTTAAAAGACGCTTAGCCTTGGAATGTAAACAACCAGACAGAACTGAGCTTAGCCACAATTGTAGATGTTTCCTTTAAGTTCAAAAATGTGTAAATTACAGATTCTTATGACAAATAAACCCAAATAAAAATAAACTCAGAAACGGCAGAATTTCTGCAAACACAGCTAATTTTCTGCAGGGTTATGGTTCACATGTAGTTCAAAGATAAAATATTCCAAGTTGTGCTCTGTTGCATTTCATTGACATTTGGACCATTCCAGGCTGGTTAGACCTTGAGGGGGAATCATTGCACTGTGTGCAATATTTCAGCTCAAGCTTTGAGATCATTGAAGAATGAACAGAGCTGTGATGAATATTTGCTGCATCAGCAATCTGGCATTTTTGCTGCTTTTAGAGGGTTGAACTCTAAAGTTCCATGTCCCATCTAATAAGAACAGCGAACAACTGCCATGGGAATTCCTACACTGCCTGCCTTTTGAAGCCTGTTACTGTTACTATTCACTCTCTATCTCTTTCTCCCTCTCAGTCTCACAGACACACGCACACACATACACACACACACACACACACACACACACACACACACACACACACACACACACACCTTTACATCATCTTAAAGCCAGTTGCTAAGAATAGTTATTATGTGCAGGATAAAAATGTCTTTGTTAAATGTTACATATATATATATATATGTAAATACAGGATAAGGTAAGGTTTAACCAAATATACATTTTATATATTTTTTAAATATATGGTGGCTTAAATACATAGGGTGGCATGGTGGCACAGCAGGTAGTGTCGTAGTCACACAGCTCCACAACCTCTGAGGACCTGGAGGTCGTGGGTTTCAATCCTGCTCCAGGTGACTGTCTGTGAGGAGTTTGGCGTGTTCTCCCTGTGTCTGTGTGGATTTCCTCCGGGTGCTCCGGTTTCCTCCCACGGTCCAAAAACACAAGTTGGTAGGTGAATTGGTGGCTTAAAAAATTGTGTGTGTGTGTTGCCCTGTGAAGGACTGGCGACCCTCTGGGGTGTATTCCTGCGTTGTGCACATGAACCACAACCCTGAACTGGATAAGTGGTTACAGACAATGAACTAATATATTTGTTTATGTGTATTTCTGCAACACACTCCAAAAAAGAAAACTTTTGGGACAAGGAAGATAAGAATGAGAAATATATAGAATATTAATGTTACACTGTTCTGAAGCATTATAGTTTAATCAGAGGAATATAAAAGGTATAAAAAACAACTTCATGAAGGAATAGTCAAGAAGTTCAAACAGGACATTTTTTTTATTGCAAAACTGCAAAGATTTTCAGTCTTTTATCAACTACTACATTTAATTTTGTAAAATGATTCAGGAAATCTGTAAAAATACCAGTTCAGTTAAGCTGCGCAAAAATGCTGAATGAGTGTGACCTTCGAGCCCTCAGATGGCACTACATAAAAAATTGTAATGCTATATGGATAAATATTACCTAATAGACTTGTGAGTACATCCACAACTGCTTTTAATTAACAGAGCCAACCACCACATCAAGAAATTCGACTCAAAACTTTGCTATGAATGAAGAAAGCCATGCATCAATTCAATGCGGAAGTGCTAAACAGTTCTGTGGGCCCAAGCTCATCTAAGATGGTCCAAAAGACAGTACAGACCTGTGCTGTGGTTTGAGAAGTCCATGTTTCAGAATCCATACTGTTACCAGCTATATGTGCATAAGCAAATACATCTCATGGTATGGGAGTGCATCTGAGACTATGGCATGGGTGACTTCCATACGTGAGATGTTTCCATTGATGTGGAAGCAAACACTGAGATTTTAAAGAGAAATATCCTGACATCAAGATGATGATTTTTCCAAGAAGTGCATGGGTATTTCAGCTATGTCAGGCCTCATACTGTACATGCTCCAACAAAATGACCTCATGTATGTGCTTGACTAGCTTGCCTGCAGCCCAGATCTGTCTCCTATGGTACGTTATCAGGTAACTGTGACTATGGGTTGTTGAGCAGCTAAAGTCTTGTATCAAGCCAGAATTGAACAGTTGCTCTCCTCAGTTCCCAAATGATTAAACAGTGTAATACAAAGGAAAGGTGATGTAGCACAATGGTAAACAATCCTCTGTCCCAGTTTTTTTTGTGTGTGTTTTACCAGCATCAAATTCAAAATGTGTTTAGATTTACAAACTGCAGTAAGGTTTTTTAATGAAAGAAAACAAGTCAGAGACTGTTCTGCATTTCAAACTTATAATGTTATTATGCCTATGAGTGGAATCAAAGCATTTGAGAATTGTTTTTCTCTGTTACAATGGAGCATAATTATGGAAGAACTTTTATTTTGAAGAGAATGAGCAGGTGCCAGATTCAGTCTTCCTTCCATGGGCCAGCAGTGTGGCCAGTCTTGGGGCATTAAAGAAAGTGGTCTCCCTGATGAATTGGGATTTTAATGTTAGCTGACAGGAGGACTGCACTCAAATAGGACGGCCTGGGGCACACAGGAGATGGCTTACCTTGTTAGACTGTACCCAGTACAGTGCAGAAGGGTGTCATTTAAGTGAAACACACTGAAGTTCCAGCTCTACGGAAGCTGCTCTTTAACTAGAGGTCAGTTAATAGCTTAAGCCCATGCTTATGTGAAAGTAATACTACATTTTTTCTTCAAAATAGCCTACAACAGATTACAAGTAAAAACTTCCTTGTCTGTAACCGCTGTATAAAAATGGGACATCTCTCAAAAATTGATGAAAAGTGGAAAACAGTAGCAAGATACAATGATGTACCATTGATTCAGCAGAGCTGGACTGAACATTGAGTCCTAGAAAAACACAGCATATATAGATTGACAATACCACCTTCCCCTAAGCTCCTCCTGAAGGATGTGATGTCAGCTGTGTCTGAATACAGTCCATGTGCAAATACCACTCAAGTTCTAACTGTAGAAACCGAGTTCTGTCACCTTCATGTTTATATTAGTTCCTGTTGTCTGTGATGGTTGTTGATTACTCACTAATAAAATTCCTTTTATATTGATTAGGTCCAACAGTGAGAGTTGTTGTGGCCCTTCCTGCTTTGCCTGTTCATATGCTAAACAAACCAAATGGTCACCCTCTATCTGCAAAGTCACACTGGTTTAGAACTTTTATTATAATATTAATATTGTTGATTGCAGCGAGGTAAGCCAGTCACATTTGGGTCCATGCTGCAATTTCTTACAATGCTTATCCAGTTTGGGGCTGCCTACCCGGAATCACCATGCGCAAGGCAGGAACACACCCTGGAGTCCTTTGCAGGTCGACAAACACTCACACATTCACTCACACTAACGGACACTTTTGAGTCACCAATCCACCTACCAACGTGTGTTTTTGGACAGTGGGAGGAAACCGGAGCACCCGGAGGAAACCCACACAGACACAGGGAGAACACACCACACTCCTCACAGACAGTCACCTGGAGAGGGACTCTAACCCATAACCCTAGGAATCTGGAGCTATGTGACAGTGGCACTATCTGTTGCACCACCATGCTGCCCACAAGTTAAAATACACCAATATATTAAAAACAAAACAAATTTAGTGTCCAAAAACAGCAGTGAAGTGTACATTGAGACCTCCAGCCAAAGTTTGATTTTTCTTTGCTTGAGATCCTTTTTTGTTTGACCGAAATGGTAAAGTTCAATAATAAGACATAAGAACAGCAGTCAGTGAAGAACAGAATAGAAGAGAAAATGGAATTAGAAAAATCATTGTAATGTCTTAGAAAACAATAAATTATTTAATTCAGTCATTCATTCATTTCATGGTGGGTCTACCTGGATAATGCAGGCACATATTCTAGGCAGGGCATCAGTTGATCGCAGGGCATGACACACTAACGCCTGTAAACAAATCCACATAACATGTTTTTGGACTGTTTAATGAAGCTGGAGCATCTGTGGAAGAAATCCATGAAAACATGGAGTGTTGAGGCCAGATGTTGTGGATACAAAATTAATAAGTGAATATCCTCTACACAGAATAGTTACATGCATTACAAAAACTAGTGCTGCTTGTATATGTACAAACATCATCCTTGATAAGGGGGTTTTGAAAGTTTGCATCTGGCTGTGAGTATTCATTCATTCATCATCGTTTGTAACCGCTTATCCAACTCAGTATACGGATCCTACCCAGAACACAGTGGGCGCCAGTCCTTCGCAGGACGACCCACACACTTACACATTCACTCACACACTCACTCCTATGGGCACTTTTTGTAAAGCCAATCTAACTACCAACAAATGTTTTTGGACCATGGGAGGAAACCAGAGCATCCAGAGGAAACCCATGTAAATACGGGGAGAACACACCTGTGAACTCCTCACAGCGGAGAAGGACTTGAACCCACAATCCAGGACCCTGGATCTGTGTGACAGCAACACTACCTGTTGCACCGCCCTGCTGCCTTGGCTGTAAGTGTTGAAATTCACATTCGTCTTCAACAGATACAGAGCTAATGGCAAATATCAAGCAATATCAGAGCATATTATATCAGGAAAATATATTTGAGTTAGCACTGTGAACACCGTTCCGTTCCAAAGACCATGTTGGGTGTCTTCTGGAGATAGAGGCAAAAATGCGCTCTCCTCATTCTTAGACTTTCTTCATTAATTTAACTCTGCCAAGCTTGTCCGCCGTTTGACTCATAGACCACTGCAAAACTTCTCAGTGGAATGGCTTTCCACAGGGTGCAGCGGGAAGGAGAATAGGAACAAATTAGATGGCTATTTCTGTCTCCAGCCTGGGAGGTGAGAGCTCTGGCTTCTTGCAGGTGAAAAATTAATTAGGTGTGTGGGTGGAGGTGCTGTTGGGAGCCGGGCAATGCATAAGTCATCAGGATAGACGGCTGCTTGTCATAGCCATAGAAAGCCTCTGTGAAAAGCCTCATCAATAGCATTTATAGATCTGCCAAGGGAAAACGCAACAGCATGTCAGTCTGACATTCTGGACATGCTGTTTCCACCTATGCTATCTCCTCCTCACTATCACTGCACAGACTTAAGGCAGTTTGTGCCTCAAGGGCAGCCCATTTTGCACTAAAAACCATTTTGGTGTAAAAATATACATGTTTAGAGGAGGCTGGTGGGTGCGAAGTCTGACTCAGAACGCCATATTTCCGTGTTTCATGGACAGTTCAAATAGGGCTGTCAGATGATTACCATAATTATTATTGAGCATAATGTTTTGGGTAATACGTCTCAAATTTTATCCTACATTTTATTTTATTAAAAAGCAGTGTGTGCAGACAAGGCATCTGCCCTATATTTGGGCACATTTCATCTTACTGTCTGGATGCAGCGAATGGCTCCCCTTCTCCCCTCATCGTGAGCACAGTGCGAGCGTCTGTTAACTGGTATAACTGACCTAGAAATATGGTATTCTCCTTTTAATTTGTTGAACTGACTATTGGTGCTGTGTTAGCAGCACCAAGAAGATGAAGTGGTAGCTGACTTCAGACTGTGTGATTAGTGGAACCAAGTAAACAGCTGGAATTGGCAATGACTAAATTAGGGACAAAATGAGTTATTATTATTATTTTAATTAAAAAAAAAAAGTTGTGTCATTTGAGTCCTAGCTGTATGAATGGACAAAATAACCATTCAGTGTTCATATTTATTACATGAACTATAGGTGATTTTCCACCACATGGGTCTGGCTCTAAGCGACTCGACTCGTGACGCTTGTCGCTTTTCCACTGGCAGGGCTCCCCCGTGAAATGGTGCCAGTGATGTTGCAAAACCCTGTCTCTCACTGGCTTTGAAAACCACAACAACGGTGGCAGTAAAGTTAGGCACTGTTTACTCACCGTGAATTCACATGTTGTTTTTGTTTTTTGGACAGATCAGTTTTACTTGCTGCACGTTTGGCTTTCAATGGAAATTTTCATCAGCCATCAGCACAAGTAATATATAAACCTCTTCAAAACACCTTGAGGTAAAGTTAAGAGCCGTGGCTGTGTGTCCGATAATAAATAACTGTGAAAGCTGCTGTAACTTAAGAGATTTAACAAGTGGCAGTTTGTGCTGGATTTGAATGAGCTCTGCATTTCATGGTGATTGACATTGGCTGTGCATGGTTTACACATCACCATTTAGTACCTACTCGGCACGGCTGGAACCCAAAGTGAGCCGGAACTGAAGACTTACCCAGTTCCAGGGACCAGGTACCACATTTGGCCAGTGGAAAACCAAAAGAGCCATGCCAAGTCGAGTAGAGTCATGTAGGTTCCATGCAGTAAAAAAGCACCATATGGGAGTCATTCAAATTTTTCATACCAGCATACCATCTCAGAATTTTAAGACGGTACACAGTATTAATGGGGGGCACTGTGGGGCTGCGCTGAGCCTCATATTTGTCATCATAAAGTCGAGTGAAGGCTTTCTGGAGTCTTTACACTCAGCTGCGCTGCACTGATCAGTTCAGAGCAGCTTGATAGGGCACACAGCACACCGAGAGAAGCCCTGTGTCGGGTGTTGGTAGAACAAAAAGTTTATAAAATAAGCAAGTTAGATGGTATTATCGTTATACCGTCCAACCCTAATATGAACACAGTTGATATAAATGTCATGTGATTTCAGTAGTGTTAACAGTTTTACTAAGAGTAACAGTAGAGGCATGTTCCAAAAATCTGTTTATATACCAGTCCAAATTAGGATACTTAAACTTGAGCACCAGTTTGTAGCCCATATTACATTATTAAACAAGTTAATGGAGACAAAAACATATATGGTAATCTTTGAAGACATCGATTAATTAAAACTGTGACCACTGGGCATTTTTAGGAACTAGGAACGTTTGCAAAAATGATTAAGCACTTTATCATTATTATTATTTAATATCATATATTTCATATGATTAATTTATTGTCAGGTCTCTGTTGTTCTGGATTAAATTCATGACAGAACAGAGGTGGCACTTGCCTCAAGTGTGTGTGTCTGTGTGTGTGTGTGTGTGTGTGTGAAACCTGTGCAAGTAAAATATGGCATCATATTTCTGTGGAATGACTAGTTTGAGACAGGCTATTTACATGCTCTGATTCTTTTTAAATGTGTTTTTGTTCTTATTCTTTATCCAAAACACAGGAAAATATGTGTATTCTTTTAAAGACACATGTAGGTTCACTGGTGGTTGTAGGTAGTAAATAAAATGTTTATATTCTTGTTGTGTTCTCTGGTTCCTTTCAACATGAATGTAAAGAAATCAGAGGCTCTACACTCCAAACCATCTCAGAATAACTGTTTATAATATTCATTCATTCATTCATTCATTCATTCATTCATTCATCATTATCTGTAACCGCTTATCCAGTTCAGGGTCGCGGTGGGTCCAGAGCCTACCTGGAATCATTGGACGCAAGGCACCCTGGTGGGGGCTAGCTATATATATATACATATAATTTATTCTGATCATAGAGGGCAAATCACACTTTCTTCTGTATTACTCAATCATTTGTTCCCATAATTCTTGGTGGCGGCACGGTGGCGAAGCAGGTAGTGTCGCAGTCACACAGCTCCAGGGACCTGGAGGTTGTGGGTTCGATTCCCGCTCCAGGTGATTGTCTGTGTTGATGTGTTCTCCCCGTGTCTGCGTGGGTTTGCTCCGGTTTCCTCCCAAAAACACATGTTGGTAGGTGGATTGGCGACTCAAAAGTAGGTGTGAGTGATTGTGTGTGTTGGTGTTGCCCTGTGAAGGACTGGGGCCCCCTCCAGGGTGTATTCCCACCTTGCGCCCAATGATTCCAGGTAGGCTCTGGACCCACCGCAACCCTGATCTGGATAAGCGCTTACAGATAATGAAAGAATGAATTATTTAGTCGGCTTCTAACTTTAACATACCATTCCACCTTAAATGATGTAGAGCTTCTGAATGAACACAAACTTTGAGGTGAATTTGTTTTGCTGTGAAAACAGCAGTTCCCCAGAATCATATATTTTGCCCTATATGAAAGTGAAAAAATGATGTTTGGGCCCATCCACATACAGGTCCTTAATGTATGATTAATAATTGGACATTTCATATATTCAAATTAACCATATTCTTTGCTTTAGTGAAAAGCCGTAAGCCTCCAGCTTAAATGAACATTATCTTTTGTTGAGCTGCAAAGAAAAAGATAAAACAAAAAGCTTATCCATTGCATAGTTGCATGCTCTAGGGAATTCAAGACTGTGAGGAGAAGTGTGAAGCTGTATATCTTTTCAGAAAGTGTGAATCATTCGCTTTACATGAGCTTCTTTCCAAACAAGAATAAAATCCCCATGAAGGGAGAGGTCACTTGCAGCTTTACCTACAATTCCCAGTGTGCCTGTGTCCTACCACTTGCTTGAAACTAAGTAATGGCTGAAGGTGGATATACTGGCCAGGAGGAGTATCCTATCATCTGTATGCAAGAGAGTATATTTTATTTTTACAGCAGAGCCTTAATTCAGCCGGAAAGTTCACATTCGTCCCTTATCTATAACCTATAGACTGTGCTACTGGAAATGAAAATCTGTCAAACTTTTGGAGTTAGGTTTTCAGAGATATGTCTCTAACACAGTTATGTCTTAGAGCAGTGGTTCCCAAAGTGTGGGGCGGCAAATGAATGAGTGATGCATGTCACTTATAATAACACCACTGTAGAGGTGGTCTGTCACTTTATTTTGTTTTGTGAAATGAGACGTCGCAGTTCTTTAGGAAATCAGTGGATTCTGGTAGCAAAAGACGTGTATGTGTTTTTCAGGGTGAGCAGGGGGCTTGAAAATATTCTCATCTATGAGTGGGGGGGGGGGGGGGGCACAAGAGAATGTGTATGTCCACCACTGACTTAGTGACAAATCTGAAATAATCTCTTCTATTCTCAGACAGAACACCAAATCTACTCCCTTCAGTCATTTCAAGCAAATGTTACAAAGTACATTTATATCATCTGCACTTCAGATGTGTTATATTCAGTGTTATGTAAAACTCTGTCAATGACTTACGGCAAAAACAAATTATCATGTGTTGTGGTTTGAACCTGTGATATTATTAGCACCTGAATTTCCCTATGGTCTACATGAAAGTTTTTTATTTTTCAGAATTATGTTGGCTGCTTATCCCTTAAAATCTTGAATTTTAGAGTATTATTAGTAAGATTCAGTGACCAAATGTGCATATTAAAACTGGCAGAAAGTACCATATATGAGTTTTTCTGTAGAGGATATAAGTCAACTCCAAAAACCCAATTAAACCTAGTTTGAGCAGAGAAGTTAAAGCTTTGTATCTACAGAGAAACCTCCCAGCAGGCACAGGACATCACTTTGACGTCAGAAAGGCATTAGGCTCTAACATTGGACAGATGTTGAAATTTTATTGAAAATGAAAATTGAATTGATGTCAAAACACCAATGGTGCCTTGATATCAAGCTTCAATGTTGGACAGATGTTGGATTTTAGTTGGAAATAAAAATCAGGCTGGGCAACACGGTGGCACAGCAGGTAGTGTCGCAGTCACACAGCTCCAGGGACCTGGAGGTAGTGGGTTCAAGTCTTGCTTCAGGTGACTGTCTGTGAGGAGTAACCTTCCGTTCTCTTTGTGTTTGCATTGGTTTCCTCTCACAGTCCAAAAACACACGTTGGTAGGTGGATTGGCGACTCAAAAAATTGTTCATAGGGGTGTGTGTGTGTCGCCCTGTGAAGGATTGGTGCCCCCTCCAGGGTGTGTTCCTGCCTTGCACCCAGTGATTCCAGGTAGGCTCCAGACCCACCATGCCCCTGAACTGGATAAGTGGTTACAGACAATGAATGAACGAAGAAAAATCAGGCTGACATCAAAACCCAACTTTGCCTTGATTTCAAGCTTCAACGTTGGACAGAAGTTGAATTTTAGTTGGTAATGAAAAACGCCAAAACACAACGTTGCCTGGGTATCAACTGTACAGCAGTACAAATCTGAAATACATCACTGCTATTCACCACCAGTGTGTTCTTGCATTATTTGCTTCCTTTTTTAAATCTATTTTTGAGTAGTATGCCTGCCTGGAGGGCGAAAGGCTTGAGAAAAGTAACAGATCCCACTAGTCTCTTTAATGTCTCCCACAACCAAGTGGGGTCAGTGTGATTCACAGTTAAGACACAATGAGAAGAACAGGGAATGTACCCTATATTTTATATATATATATATGCTGAATCATACCATATTTTATAGGCATCCAGGTAAGGATAATTTCACTGGCACACTCTTATGAGCCACAGAGAGATGACTTGATGTTTGGTGGGTGTTTTATGATCGACTACACTATGGGTATTTCCACAGATTGCAATGTGGCATATTGCTGCTGCTCTTGTCTCTTTTGGCACTGTTCCAGAAGGCTAAAGCAATCATCTCATTAAAATAACTCTGACACAGCCCACCATCATCTCTCAAACTGCTCTTCCTTTGCTTCCAGGAATGTGTAATTACCCATCCCTTATCCAATAAAACACAGCTTTAAGACAATCACTCACAACTTGGACTAGCTCACATTTATCTTTGATTACCAGCTCCATACACAGAAGCAGCAGGCACACAGCTCCATCACCACATGTGAAATTTGAGATTATTGCCTAGCCGCTGCATGTAATAATTATAAGAAAACAACACGAGAAAAACAACATTGTATTTTTCATTTATTACTTTCAATTCCATTACTGTTTACCATATTCATAATACTCTATAAAGACATTTATATTGTGTTATATACAGTACATTCATTCTTATGATGCAGCATGGCATAATAAAACACTTTACTGATCATGAAGAAAATTGTCCTGTGTCCGCTGATGAAGGACTAAAGGACCACCAACACAAATTGTGCAGCAAATGATGAGCTACTGTCTCTGACTTTACATCTACAAGGAGGACCAATCAGGTAGTTGTGTCTAATAGAGAGGACAGGGAGTGGACACAGTGTTTAAAAACTCCTGTAGCACTGCTGTCTCTGTTACACTTGTACCAGCTACACACACTAACTCACCACCACAACGTCAGTGTCACTACAGTGCTGGGAATGATCTAGCCAAATAATACCCTACTGTGGTCCTGTGGGAGTCCTGACCAATGAAGTACAGGACAAAAAGTGTCAAACAAATTATGCAGAGGCATAGACTATATCTGTAATTGCAGAACCCCAAAGTGCTCATATGTCAGTGTAGTGAAAGCATTTGGGAACCACAGCAAGTCAGCCACAAAGTGGCAAAACATGTAATGTTAGCTCCATGTAATGGAGGGGTCACTGTTGCCTACTGTTGCACCTTGCCTAAAATTCAGCAGGACTCAATAACTGCAGAGTTTCAAACCTGCTGTTATAGCTGCAAGGGAACCAACTATCCATTAGTGCATGTAGATTTTGAATTGGACAACATAAAAGCTTCAGTAGGTGTAATGTGTGAGTGTCCCAATACTTTTGTCCATATAGCATACTTGTAAATACCCACCACTTCCACATCCACGCAATTGATGGTGCCAGGTGATGGGAGAGGTTTGAGCTTCTTAAAGTCATCCAACACTACCTTCATTTTACTGATGCTGAACCACTGTTGTTTCAGTGTACTCCAGTTATTAAATTCTATCACCAGCTTCCAGTTTCCCACATCCTATCCATTCCTGATGCACATTATACACTGCATGAATGGCAGTGTCATCTGCTAATCTGCAGAAATGTACTGGTACTGTGCTAATACAGGAACAGTGCTAATACAGTCCTCTGAGGAGCCCTAATATTGCACAAGGTCATGTCTGAAATACAGACTGTTTTTTTTCCAGTCATGTAGTCCATTGTCCATGAGATGATGGGTTCATCCACCTGCAACTGCCAAAGCTTCTCCCATAGTAACACAAAGTATCTGGTGTTGAATGCACTGGAGACATTAAAAAAACATGATCCTCACAGTGCTGCCCGTTGTGTCCAGGTAGGAGTACACTTTGTCAAACAAGTAGATAACTGCATCATCCACTCCAGGGCCATTCAGATATACAGACTGTAAGGGGTCTAGAGCTGGTCTGACCAGTTTTCTCAGGTGAGTCATCAGTCTGTCCAATGTCTTCATCAGGTGGGAGTTCAGGGCAGTAGTCATTTAGTGCCACGGGTTACGTCTTGGAGACAGGAACCACACAAGATATTTTCCATTTAATTGGGGAACCTTTTTTGGCTGTAGCACAGGTTAACGCTATGCTGAAGCATTCCACACAGTTTCAATACCTTAGGCGCAGTGCCGTCTAAACCTGCGGCTATGCCCTGTTTGTGTATCTTCAGCTCCTTCTTCACCCAGTCCATAGTGAATGCTGGTTCACTGCTTTTGGGCTAGTCCTGAATGTGTGTGTTCTCATGCACCAGTTAGGTCTCCAGGTTAATCTCTTAATCTGGTAGTCAACCTACCAGCATGTGTTTTTGGACTGTGAGAGAAAAACAGACAATGTTAACCCAAGGAGCTACGTGTTGCGCCCAATGTGCCACTCCTCCTTGGCTTTCTTAACCCTTACTGTAAGCTCTGTCTGTACCCTGTCCAACTTGTCCTTGACCCCTGTCCTGAAGGCCCTATTCTTCTCATTCAGAAGCAATGTAACCCATGGCTTGTTACTAGGGAAACATTTGATAGTCTTTGAGGCTAAAGTGCTGTAGTACAGAGACTACACAGAAGTTGATGTGGTCAGAAACACATTTTGTTATCTCATCAATATCCTGATTGTGTGGTTCACAGAAAACATTTTATTGTCTGACCTCAGAACAGTCCTGTAGTGATTCCATAACCCCAGGTGACCACTTCTGGCCTGGTGGTCACAGTCTGTCTCTGTAGCAGAGAAATAAGGAGATGTGGTCAGCTCATATTTGTAAATGCATCCGGCCTAGATTTAAGGTCACATGTTTCCTTTCTAGAGTGGAGGTCATATTGCAGAGGGACTCTACTCCCATCTGTTGTTCACATACACAGAAGCACCCCTCCATTCTTTTACCAGTGGGATGATACACACTGTCCATCATCACAGTAATAAATATGATTAGATAAACATGAGAGTCTGATATGTTCTGGTCCAGCCTTGAAGCACAATATCACAAAGAGCCAGAAAAAAAAACATTGCTAACAGGATCCTCAAGTTAAGTATTTACTCTAAGTTAAGTTTATGCGTACACACAACTACCATAATACAACAAATGTAATGTCTGATGACAATCTGAGACTGAGTTGACTCCATTAGTTTCAATTCCAGATGCTCAAAGTATCGAATCTTTGGGAGTTGACTGCTCTTCACTATCTCTGTTTATTTTGACATTACTCCCCTGCTCTCGCTGTAAAGAGAGAGTAGTAGGAGTGAAATATATTATGCACAGGTGGCTAACCCGCGACGCACAAGCCTCATGTGTTTTTTTTCCTTTATAAATATGGCTCTTCCATTCATAATAAAAAATATAGCTGTATGAGTGTAATAACAAGGAGAGTAGCAAAAACAAAAAATGATTTACAGAGTAATGCCTAAGAATATTTTGAGTGTTTAAATGGTCCTCTTTATGTGTGCTGTTCTAATTATGTTTATATTGTCTGTTAGTCTTATGTTCATAGTCAAGGCATAAGAAATCAGTAAAACTATTTGGACCAAGGAATATTAAGGACACTGTGTTAAAGGAGAACCTGTTACATGTCATTCCCTAAAGATCCTTTTCAAATGATTCTAATTTACAATTGTCTTCTATTCTTACAAAGTTGGAGCCTTTTTTTTTGGTAACCAAAATCCTTTTGGTGGAACGTGAAGGGCATTTCATTTTCTTTCAAAAAGATTTAAGAAAAGCAAAACTCTATCACATTTCTGTGTTCTTTTAATGATCATTGTTAAGCTCTGAGTCACTGTCTGTTGAAAGGCATTTCAAGTGCTAAGGCTACGATTGCAAGAAAATCCAAGCAGGAGAGTATTGCACCCATAAAAAAATCACTTGTCTTGAAGAATGAAGTGTGCAGTGAAGGTGCCTCATTTAGAGGAGAGAAACGCCTCAGTAACCACATCACTGCTCACCTACTCCATTCTCTGACAGCAACACACACACACACAGACACACAAACACACACACATACCCCTCCAGAGGTTTCTGGATGATTATATCCTCGCCAAAAGAGGAACTTAGCACTTCACATGACACTTGGACAGCAAAGGTTTCTTAGTATTAAATAGCTAGCAGACCAGCCACTCTCAACATGTATGTTATTCAATGCAATGAAAGGGCTTCATATCTACCATGCTCATTGTTCCAGAACATTCGGTTATCAGAGGCCAGGTGATGTTAAGCCCATCTACCATTACACATACAACAGACATGATAGGGACCAAGAAAGAGTTCACTCTTTGGAAGCTGAAATAGGTTAGAAAGCCAGGTTGCACCAATGGTCTCACTGATATATAACTGAGACAAATGAGAATACAAGTCCAGGCATGTCTCTGTGATATATCAAAATACCTGAAACACTAGATCTGCTGACTGGCACTGGATGACAGAGCGGAACAGCTTCACTGGAAATATTAGCTATGTCAGTCAAGATTATATCAAGCTTTTATCAATGCTGACACCATATATTTCCACAGACCTCAAAATGATGACGCTGACATTCTGACAGCTTTTGTTCTGTCCGTGTATGAGGGCGCTAACCTTTAAGGTCACAAATAAAGAGCATCACAGCAGTCTGAAAACTATCCCCCAGTTTCTGTCCTGTATTTTGTTCATGTTTACTTGACTGCACTTGCCTATATCACACTGGAAGAATTCCTGATGATTTCTTGACTGTTTCATTACAAAATTAGCTGAATAATCTACGTTACTGGAACAAAATAAAGAGCACAACATGCTCTTTGGAGTTCTTTAGTTTATTGCTGTTGTTTCTTTTTTATTACAAAAATGTACAATGTAAAAAAGTCAATGTAGTCAATTAAAAAAAATATTCAGAGTAATATTTGAGCATTCCTATTGGTCCATCCATACAAGCTATGCATATATCCGTGAACATCTGCGACTGCAATCAGAACTCCATAACTGATGTCCTTCATGTTCAGGGGTGTCTTTAAACTTTGGATTTTTGGAATGTAGCATCTTGAGAGCAAAAGGAATAAAACATTGCTTAATAATTTTATTACTGTAAGCACTAGGCCTGTATGATCACTTCATATTTAACTGTTAATTGTCAAACTATAAGAAAGGAACAGTATGCTATTTTAGTCATTATTACTACTTAACTGCACAGCTGGCCTTTTTTTAGCATTAGGTGCCAGCACTAGATGTACAACACTAGAATCAGAGTGATCTGTCAAGTTCATGCCTCTGAGCTCCCTTCCACAGGAATAGTTTTTTTGCAACAGAGATGATAACATATATTAAAGTAGGCTTATTACTAACGTCCCTCTAATACATTCAATGAAGTAAAATATTGTTCAGATATTGAACACACATTCATATTCTCTGTGTGTACTTATTTACAGTTTGAGTGTAAAAAAAAAAAAGTTTAAATCCTTAATTATTTATGGATAGATATTTTACAGAATGTTTTTTTTACTAAATATTTGTCAGACCAAAAATAAGCATGGATAGTCATGAATTAAGTAAAATCAGTAAAGCTGCTGCATTTATTTGTCAGGGTTGAGCAAACTGATGGAGGCGGACGCAAATGCAACCCCACAGACTTTTTATTTACACAATAGATAACAAAACAGATAGACAAACTAGGACAACATGACAAGAACCTTAGATAGAGAAAGACCTAGACAGAAAGACTTGGACAGAGAGGAAACTGGACAGAGAAACCTAGACTGAGGGAGCTAAACAGACAGAGAGAGCTAAACAGACTAAACTTAAACACAGAGCTAAACAGACGAACTAAACAGGGAGAGCTAAACAGAGACCTGAACAAGTACACAAAGCACAAGGAAGGAACAAACATACCAGACTGACAAACAAAGAGAAGAGAAGCAAATCTAGGAACATATGAGACAGACAAACTAGAGCAAGTGAAACAAAAGTGGAGCGCAAATCAAATGCCTAACAAAGAGGCACAGAGACACAACACAGACAAGGGACACCTGGAACCAACAACGAGGAGGCAGGATTACAAATGAGACACTGACGAGGAGGTGGAACTAAGGTGGGACTAGGGCGGAGACAGGAACAACAACAACAAAGAGCCATGTGCTAAATGAGCTGGATTATTTTTGTTAATTTAAAAATAATAATTTGATGCCTGCTGCAGACACAGAATTTAACACTGTGTTATAACACCTTTCTATACTGTCTATACTTTTTTTTTTTAATATAAATTGTTACACGTTTACAAATGATGACCATTCTTGCTTGATACATGGCTTCAGCTGCTCACATGCTCCATGGCTGTTGTCTGATTCTCCTCTTCATGATGTAGTGTATGCATGATGCAGGAGACAGATCTGGATTGCAGTCAGGCCAGTCAAGCATATGCACTCTTTGTCTATAAAGTCATGCTGCTGTTGCACATGCAAAATGAGGCCTGGCATTGTTTTGCTGAGCCAGGAATAGGAATTCCTATAGTGAAATATTTGAAGTTTTTTAACTCTAGTGTTCTATAATAATTCTCTCATATATATATATATATATATATATAAATATATATACGTATGCAAAGTCACTCAATCTCACGCACACACACCACGGTTGTTTCTGTACTTACAGATTGTGCTTAAACTCTCATTTATCCCTGGAGAAATTATCCCTTTAGTGGTTTCTCCCTCACTGTTACTCTATAAACCAAATTTTGCTGCCTTTGATGTACAGTTGTTGGATTTACTTACCCAGGCAGACAACCTGCATGATTTAAAAAAAAAAAAATGATTTCCCCAACAAACTCTGCTCACTGGCATGTGCCTGCAATCAATAATAAGCTACGTCTTTGAAGTACTCCCCCAGGGAAGAAAAGCCAATGTGTTTTTCACAGATAATGATTTTCCAAAATTCAGACTGATCTATCCGGCAGCTCACCTCACCTACTGCTGCAGCTGGCTTAGTCCTCTAAACCTCCTGAATAAACTCAAAAATACACCAGATGCATATGGAAAAAACTCCATGAACATTTATTGGCCACAGAAAGGGTGAGTCATAGCATATTTGACAGTCTATATCTTAATAAAGTATTTGGGAATGATTTGAGCTTGACATATTGTTATCCCAAGTACACTCCAAGCCCCTTTTCGTTTTCCAAGCTACAATTGTGTTGATATGACTTATGGATCTTGACAAAAATTTTGGTCTCACTATAACATATGCACAACAGCTGAGAGCCAAAACTCGAAAAACAACCCTCAAAGGCGCAATAAGGGAAAAGATATGAAATGCATTTATAAAAATGTTCACAAGCACAAATAAACTTAGGATATGTTTTGAAAGGGTCAAGTTTAACATTCTCTCCCAGCCTCTTGGTTTTTAAAGACCATGTGTTAGGCTCAATAAAGCCATAATCACTGTGCCATGAGGGTATCATTTTTCTGCTTGCACTACGAGACCAAACCTCTCGTACTATAAGGAACATCTAAAACTCAAAAAGTGAGGGCAATATCCAACATGGTGGAACAGGGCAGCCTTGCCAGAGATTAGAGTTTCCAAGTTTTTCTGAGTTCCTCAGAGTCCAGTGGCCTGTGATTGGGCAAACTGACCAGGGTAGCTCTTGGCTACTTGGAAGAACAATGATCACTTTGGTGAAGCATTTGGATAATGGAGTCTGAGTGAAAAAAAAAGAATGGAAAAGTACACCACTATTTCAGCACAGTTTAATATATATATATAAATATATATATATATATATATTTTTATATACCATGGTTAGAATAGCCACATTTCTTGTATCAGATTTAACTGAGAAATTATTCCTATGTAATGCCACCAAGTTTCATTTCTCAACAGTAACTATGACTTCTTAGGACTAATCTCTAACAAACACCCTTGCTTGTGGGAATGTGAGTAATATTTCACCAGAGTGAGTGGTGGAGATGTTCTGAGAGGCCATGTGAGCATCTTTCATTACTTCTGAAGGTCCCCAGAACCCCTCACCTCCCAGTCAAAGCGAAGAGAGAGCGCACTGCCGCAGGCGAGCCACTCACTCGCCACGGTGTTTGTCTAACGCTGGCTGCCGAGTGCCAGTGGGACCTGAAAGAAAAGCTGCCGTCAAAGTCATCTAGAGAGACTAGAGAGGACAGAAAGTGCACTTAAGACACATCTCACTGAATCATACAATACATGTGTCTTAAACTATACATGAGTCTTTAAGTGCATATGGGAGATATTATCTTTTGGAGATATTTTCTTGCCTTGTAGAGTGTGGAGACTCTGTAGTATGCCTTTGGGATCATGATTTGCCAGTTTTGTCCACGGCAAGGGCAGTCATAATTATATAGTATATTCACGGAAAAGGAATGGTTTTTAAATTACAGCTTGGCAGCACAAACTAAAGTATAACAATGTCACAGAGCACGTAAACACAAAAGCAGGTTCTGAGAATAACTACATTCATTGTCTATTTTATCAGCACCACTTGAACAATTTATTGTTCTACAATTACAGACCGTACTCCACTTTTTTTTTCTCTGCATACTTTCATATCTACATTTCACCCTGCTTTTCAATGGTCTGGAGGACCAGCACAGAGCAGGTATGATTTGGGTGGTGGATCATGGTCAGTGCTGAAGTGACGCTCAAGCAGCCATGCTGTGTCTGATTCACTCGTACCAGCACAACACACTAACACATCACCATTTTAACAGCAACAGTTAGATCTTGAACAAATGTTTTCTAGCATTTTCATTGTCCATATTTTCTCTTCCGTTCAATTTTTCGCTCTCTCTCTCTCCCATCTGGTTTCTTTCCTGTAATTCTCACCCCCCTTCCTGATTTCTCTCACCTCTCTCTCTATCTGTCTTTCTCTCACTCTCACTCTCACTCTGGTGGAAGTAATTTCTCTCTCTCTCTCTATCTGGTGGAAGTAATTTCTCTCTTTCTCTCTCTCTCTCTCTCTCTCTCTCTCTCTCTCTCTCTCTCTCCCTTGGCAGAGCTGGGCTCTGAGTCTATAGGGGTGGCAGACACATCACAGCAGAGGCTCCCTCAGCCAGGCTACCTGTTTCCTGCTTCCTGTTCATGCCAACGTGACACTTCACACCCTAGTGAGCAAGGTGGGCGCAGAGCTTTGGCCTGGTCCAGTTGTGGCTCTCTGCCATCTCAGCTCAGCATGCCGGGTATAAAAACTTTAATGTTATGCCAAGTGTGGATGAGGGGATGGAGCTGGCATTTGCTTAGTGCAATAGTGATGGAAAGTTGGCACTGTGAACCTGGAAGGTGGCACCAAGGGTACTTAGAGATGGGGCAAGGCCGGAGACATAGCTATACATTAGCAATGCTTCACAATCAAATTACATGCAGATTCTTCAGTGTTCAACCTGGAGTAGCAACAACAGAGGCGCTATTCTCTCTGTTACAGTTCAGTGTAGCATCACAATGATTCTGAAGATGTAGTTTTAAGTGCTTAAATAGTATTAAGTATTTAAATACTACCTTTAAGTGTACTGTGAGGGAGGTGAACAATGAACAGTTCTAGTTAAAGTAAGAGCCTAGTCTCAGTCAATCAGTGGGCATCAAGTTCAGGCAGGGAGATCAATCTGAATACTCTTTCTCAAGCATCAGGTCAAACAGTTTGGGCAGTTATACATGTTGACAGTGGCAGACCTAATTAGAACAGCAGACCTCCCTGAGACCTCAGTTTACTAGCTTTCATACACCTAATAAAATGACAAAATTCAAAATGTATTCATGCACTAGAAATCGATGATTACTGACCAAACATGCCATGCGTCCATTAAATATCATGCCATTGGATTTACGTTCACTCATACATTGATATCATGTTTCACATTCACTTTTTTGTTGTTAAAATGTGAGGTGGTGCTACTAAGTGTAGTTTCATTTGATCCCATGAACTTTTTGAGTTCCACTGCCATTGGATGTCTCATTTCAGCTCTGACTCTAGAACATGCTCTGATCTATTGTTCATTTCTTGCCTCACCATGGGCCACATCAGTATTGGCCATTACCATTACTCAGCCGTCCCTATCCCTCTGCTGAACTCTCCTCTCCTCTGTAAAATGGCACTGAATGTGTGAATGGTAGTGGAGGTGGGGGCAGTCCCAAATTCAATTTTGCCAGAATCCCTGGCCACTTCTCCAGGGTTGTATATCTGCAACAGTGAGAGATGCTGAGTCAGTGATCTTTGGAGGGCAGTTTCTCATTATGCTGTCTCTGTGGATGGCTCCATAAAAACCACAGGCAACAAGGAGTGTGTGTTTGTGTGTGTTTTTGCATGTGTGTGTGTGTGTGTGTGTGTGTGTGCTTGTGCTTGAAGCACATCATGGCAAGCTACAGGACTGTAAGCAAAAAACCCATGATGAAATGCTGCACAGATGGTGAGGTGTTTATCATCCACTGCTGCAGCTAAAGGGGTCCTACTTATCTTAATTTTCTTTGTATGGAGCATTAATGAATACTTGTCTGAACATATACAATCCAAATTAGTTTTATTTTTATGCAACCATGAAATATAACACATTAAATGATGATATGTGATGTTATTTTATGATAAAGAGACCTGTTTTGAATTCACTTTGCCCTGTTTGAGAATAATTTATAAAATAGTTGATGGATAACACTTTATTGACCATGAAGAAAATTGCTGAATCACAGTAGTGTATATATTACACAAGAACAGATATCACATTCTCAAATGTGACAGATATAATGGGGGATGTGGAGTTTACAGAAGCAAATATGCTCATTTAAATACATGCAAGACCATAGGGTTAATTATTCCAGGGATAATTATTAGGGGTAAAAACCCCTAAAAGCTGTATTGCTGCCAGATCTAGATAAAAAATGGCTTAAATTAGCACATTTAAAAAAAGGTTTTTAAATGTGCTAATTTAACAATGTGCTCTAATGTTAAAGCAAATTCATCCAACCAACTGATAAACACCATGAAAACATCTTCATGCACCTGTAATCACTTCTGGCAGGTATTAACAGACCATATAATATTATAAGAAAAAGTAAGGATCAGTTATTTAACCCAACAATGTAAGCCGCATTACAAACACACACACACACACACTGAGAGAGTGAGAGTGAGAGAGAGAGAGAGAGAGAGAGAGAGAGAGAGAGAGAACAAGACTGATTTTATCTCTCAGGTAGGAGAATGCAGGACCAAAGCTTGGAGCAGAAGCATTAATCAAACACCCGTATGAATCGTTTCTTACAAACAACTAGAACAAACAGGCCTGTAGTGTTTCCTGCAGTTGTACATTATAGTGAATACTAGAGAGACTCTATGTCATAAGTCTAATGCTCATAATTAAGATCAAATTAAACACCCATCATTACACTGCAGATGTATCCCTAAGGTTTTCAGTAATACAACCTTCAGGTTTAGAGAAATAAACTGCCAGACGTTTTACATTCCCATTTCAGGCATTTAGCTGACAGTCTTACCCAGTGACGTACAACAGTGCTGTGTTATACACTCAGAATATGTCATATATAACAATTTAATTTCCAATACAGTGACACATTATGATATTGCCAGAAACAAGTATCAGTGTTGATCCATACACTGATTTCCTACACTCCATTTAATCTCCAGGACATTACATTATGTTCTTTTATTTGACACAGTTCTGTAATGAAAGATTACAAATATTCCCCTCCACTTTCTGCAGAAGAGAATAATGTACCTTTAGGGAACACAACTGGACTCTAAAACCACTGTTGTACCTTTAAAGGTACATTTACACAGTGTGTGCCTTTAATGACCAATAATGTACCTCTACCGTACATTTTTCTGAGAGTGTAGAAAAACTATAAAGAAATAAAACTTAAATGAATATTGGTCTCTGACATTTGTGAGAGATTATGCTGTGCAGTATTTAAATGTACTAGAAATATGCTTTAATACTGATATGTACATTCCAAGCAGATTATAATTTTGTGTGCTAAATGAAAGTGTAAAAAAATATGCATTGTACAAATGTAATAAATACAAGTACATCTTTACCTCAGTAGTGGTAAAGATGTATTTACATACTTGTATTTTACTTACTTCTGTGTACTTAATATAAGAACACTTTAATATATTAATATTTTAATACATCTTTGGTGTATTTAAATAAAGTATACTATCCCAAAACAGTACTAAAATAATTTATTAATACATTACATAAAGGGGACGTCTAGGATTGCGAGGAAACGGAATTCTCTCTGGTTTGTTTACGTTCAAATCTCCGTGTCTTTTAAGGTGGAACGGTATGTTTGAGAAGAAAAACGACTGTTTGCACGTGGCTGAAGTTTTGCTTGTCTGTAAGGTTTTATTCTCAGTTTGAATTAGCACAGAAACATATTTGTAACTCGAGTTATTTAGCTTTGTAGCAATATCCTCGTATCGGTTCGTGCTTTTTAAGAATTCTGTGTTGTGTGAAAAACGACTTTTCTGCCATGAGCAGAGAGAATTTTTTAAAATGTACTAATTTACAGACAATGGGGCTTCGTAAACACATCATACCGGTCTCTAGAACACAAACAGACTAGAGAGCTAGCAAATGGCGAGGAAGCATCTGAATTTTATTTAAAAAAATGTTTCATTATCATCGTGAAAGTCCCTTTTATAGTGATGCTTTTTAAAATACGTTACATTTTAGTGGATTTTCATAAACTACACACTTAAAAAGATCGTAAAAAGTTTAGTAAATAAAAAAGGTACTATATCCCCGACAGCGAGCATATATCACTCCACTGCCATAAAAAGTCTGGCACACCACTGACTGTAGACCACTACTGGTCCACCATCGGACCACTCAGGTTACTGTCCTGTACAGGATATAACTCATTTATATTCTCCTCAAACAGATTTTGCATTCACAGAGACTTTTATTCTAGAAAACAAACAACTATGAGAGATATAATAATGAGTATAAACCTGATATGAAATGATTGTGCTTAAAATGTTGACACTGTGCTGAATTAAAATTATTTATTAATTTTATTTTTAAAGAATAACAAAAAGAACCTAATGAAGGAAAAAAATTATAAATTGGACTTTGAATGGAAAAGTGCTAATTTTTTGGTATTTTGTCTAAAAATCTGTTTAATCAGTGGTCTGCCCAGAAAACGCTGTGCAAAACACTAGTGGACCTCCAGCTTTGCCCTCAGGCCATCAGTGGTCCGCCGTCTCCTTGCTATCGGGGATAGAATCCTAAACACCCAAAGAACTCTTTGCGTGATTCTTCAGATTGATGGGGAATGGGCTGTAAACTGTTTTATATGGAACCTTTTAGAAAAGGGTTAGGGTACCAAATAAATAAATGAATAGATAGATAGATAAATAAATAAATAAATATTCTTTGGTCATTCAATGGGCGTCCTAAAAGTAAACCACACAGTTGAATTCATCTTTTAAAAATTGATTCAGACAAGCATAGTAACTATTCTGCCAAACTTGAAACATAAACTCTGTTTGTGCTTGAAACAAAAAATAGTGTGTTAATATGGGGCTGTATGAGTTTAGCTGGGTTGGGTCAGGTGGCATCACAAACACTAATTTGTACACCAAAATACTGAATAAAAAGATAATCATCCTAAACACCTGGTGAAAAACACATAAGAATATTCAAAGAAGGAGATAATGAACAGTATCAAACCTGGCCAAGCCACCGGCCCAGAATGCCATAGAATCTTACTTAAAATTGCACGATGCATAGCTGAACATTATCTGTGAAGAAAAATGAAATATCTAACCATATGTGACTTTTGTTGCAGATTCTTTTGCTGTTTGCTGTATGAAGGTTTAACCGGTCAAACAGCTCTGTTTTATGTTTAAATGAATCCATTTGCTGTTTATGGGACAGTACAGTTGCAAAACAGGTAGTGTCACTGTTACACAACCTCAGGGTCCTGCAGGTGTGGGTTCGAGCCCCCAGGTGACTGTCTGTTAGGAGTTTGGTCTGTTTTTCCCGTATCCACACGGGTTTCATCCAGGTTTTCTGGTTTCCACAATCCAAAAAAACCCCCCACATGTTGGTAGGTGGATTGGCTGCTCGAAAGTGTCAATAGGTGTGTGTGTGTCATGCTAAGATGGAGTGGCGTCACCTCTGGGGTTTGTTTCCACATTGTGGCCAGTGATTCAAGGATAGTTCTGGACCCACCACAACCCAGAACTGTATACGTAGTTACAGAAAATTAATTAATTTGCTTTTTACTGCTTTATATCATAAAGCCTTGTTGTGTAGTTTAAATAAAAACCAGTGATTTAGGTGTTTCAAGTGAATTGACATTACTGTGCATTCACACAACCCATACATCATGTATCACAGCCATATGCTATAGGCATCTTTGTGCTACATGAGAATCATTTTTAAATATCTCCACTGCTTCACACAACCTTCCTTCATTGCACACCTGCTGACACATTCATCATGTTTTCAAGAACCTTGCAATTATTAACTCTTTTAATAAATTGCTTTGCTAGCAATGAGAACAAATCCTATTAAATGGAAGGAAAGAATTACTGTTTTCTAGATACTGCTTTCTAAAGATAGCTGTGTGCATGCATCCACAGTCACCGAGTCAGCTCATCATTAGGCTGTCATGAGTGTCTCTCACTGCATACTGCAATGCATCTCTGTCGTTTAAATCTGTCACCTGGGGGCTATAATTACAAATGTGATGACACGTGATTCGAACACATAACAAGACACGTTCACACTGTCAACTGGCTTCATTTTTTAAAGGAAGGAATAGAACAGAACAAAATATCCCTATTCTTTTTGACACAAACTAGTAAGATGTTTTAAAAAAATAATTAAAACATTCATTGTGTTGTAATGACTGGACCTTGATTCTCTAATCAGTAAACCATATTTCACCAATAAAAATGCTTGGGCAAGACAACTAACACTACATTCTCTGTCAAATAATTAAAACTGTAAAGAAGTAACTAGATAAATACTGTGACAAAATGCCTTAAATAAAGTTGAACAATAAAATGCAGTGCAAACAAATTTCTTTAGATTAATGGTGATATAAACCAACATTCTGTATTCAAGATCAAGAAGTTTATTGTCATTTCAGCAGTATACAGTGTTTACAGTACACAGTGAAACAAAATAGTGTTCCTCCAGGACCAAGGTGCTACATAAAACAATACACAACATTAAAGTGCAACTAGTGCAAATCTAGTGCAAACATAAAACAGTGCACACACATTAAAGTGCAAAAGACATGGCTAAGAAAATACAAAAGAATATTTGGGGGAGGGGGGGTGGGGGGGCTGAGGGAGAGAGACACTGACATTTAAAGTGTATTTGTGCTGTAACGGTAACCATGATGTAAACAGGATATGTGTAAACAGTACACTCATTTTCAGTATATCATTTTCAGTCCATACTTCTCTGTTTAATCAACCAATTTAAGTTTTCTGAAAACTTATATGCAAAAATATGAAAAAATATATACTTTTTGAAAATAATTTCTTTTCCTGATGCCATGATACCTCTGCACCCTATTATTCTGCACCAATGCACCAGTATTATTCAGGTGACCAGCCTATTGAGCTGAACCTCCTTTTTTGAGCATGTGCATCTGATGTCTGATCTTCCATAGTACATAAAGATACTCATGTGGTTAGAAAACCCCCTGCCAAATCTGAACCAACAGCTCTGACTATATATATATATATATATATATATATATACCCAGTTTTCTCCCCAATTATTATTTTTCTCAATAAACTGGTCCAGTCACATAGAGTTCAACTAGCTGGGAGGGTGGAGGCAAACAAGTGCTACCTCTGAGACACATGAGGCCAACCCAACACTTGTTTCAGAACTGCTCCTGATGTAACACCTGTGAGCAGCTTAGTGTTTCTCAGGGGAATGCAAACTGTCCAGATCATCAGCTGACTGATGCCAATGTGCAGGGGGAGAGGGGACCCTCCTACCAACCCACAGAGGGAGGTCAATTTTGCGGGGTGAAGAGTAGCTTCTGAATTGAGAATTAATATTTCAGTCTTTTCACGGTGACTGACAGCAGCAGATGGTCACTATTTTAGCAGATATTTTCACCTCGTCACTCTTGACTAATGTGATTTCACTGAATTTTAACAAACAAAACTCACATAGTGCTGCTTTTATCACTGAATTATTAATGTTTCAAATGATAGAGAAAACATTTAATTAAAATTAATTAGATAAATATTTTTGGAGCAAGCATTTTTAGAGACATGTCGAATGATGCTATGACACATTTTGTAAGCAGTACACTGTCCAAACCATGTCACCAATACAACATTAACAGGCATTTCCTTTTTTCTGTAGCTAATAAGTGAGGCTTTGTGTTATCAGGGAATTTAGTGCAATTCTTTCAGACGTCGCTGTGTGTTAGACAGTCTTACACCAGAGGAGCAAAGCCTGACATCTCTCTCCCCTGTGCTCTGGTCTGCATGGCTGTGGTACGCTGGTGAAGAGATGAAGTGCTTGTAATAAATTAAAGCTCCCAGTTCCCAAGTTGGGGGGAGGGAGACGGGGAGTGGTAGAGGCAGGAGGCATTTGCAGAACAAATGCACAGACTTTTATCATCCATCATCCCATTCATTATTTCACTGTTGCAGGGACTACAACCTTCATAAATGTGTAAGGAAAACTAATACTGTGAAAGTGTCTTTATCTTTTCCCACAGGCAGGCTGCTATATAGAAACCTACAAGCATTAACAAAATGGAGCCATGCAGAGCCCTGAATGGATTCCTCTTGCTCACTGTTTTGTGTTGCAGCTACAGCCAGGACCATGCATGCTGTCCTCTGTCAGTCACTGGGCCTTTTCTGCTTGCAGTCATCTTCCTTCATTTTGTCGTTGGTCCACTGTGACACCAGCCATACCTTATACCAGAGGTCACCAGCTCCTCCAAAGGAGAGTTACTTCTAGCTCAGTGGCTAATGCTAGTAGCCACTTTGCAAACTGTTGTTTTGTCAAAAAAGTTGGGATAATGCTGTTTGTACCCCTTTTTTTGCCAGCAAGTGCTTCTCAGCAGCCAGCTGCTGCTTGGCATCGATTGTCAGCTTAATGCTTGGCCTAGAACTAACGGCTGCTGAGCTGCTTTATATACAGTGGCCCACTGAGACATATCACAACAACATTTATGAAGCACAAACCAAATAAGAGAAACCATGAAAACTGAAATACAACCATGAGAACAGGAATACGCAATCGTGATCGTGTAATAAGTGTATTGACTACAAGGGCACTGCTTAGAGAACGTGTGGAATGAAATGGAATGCTTTTTGCTCTGGTCACACCTTTGCTGCAACATTAACAGCTCAAATATTTTAAAGTGCCTTTAGTGGTCAGGAGCATTTCTTGTGTACGCCCCTCCAATGCAGCGTCCCTTTTAATGCTGTTGAGTTCTCGTGTTTATATCTATGTTCTCAATTTGTATTTGCATTGCATTCTCTCTAAATGCTATTTTGTTTGCAGCTTTTGCTTGTTTCCTAAATGTTGTTGTGATATGACTCAGTGGGCCACCATAGTTATAGACATGCTTCTACGACGATGATGTCATATACATTCTCAGAAAAAAAGGCACCACAGGGGTATATTATTGGTCACTTAAGGTACACACAGTGTAAATGTACCTTTAAAGGTACAACAGTGGTTTAAAGTCCAGTTGTGTTCCCTAAAGGTTAACATTGTCTTCTCCAGAAGGAGAGGTGAATATCTGTAATATTTCATTTTAGAACTGTGCAAAATGGAAGAACATAATAACAATAAATCCTGGAGATCAAATGGGGGTGTATGGAATAAACACAATTTTAAAATCTCTAATTATAATAGAACAAGGTACAATTATAAAGTTTCATAATTTAAGGTACCGAATATGTACCTTTGAGTGTACCACCACAGTGACAGTGTAGGGCTAGGCTACTACACTTTTCGTAACAAAATAACAGATACATGCCATGTAAGACTCACCTTTAGCTTTAAAATAACTGGCTGTAAATGTCAATATCACACTGGTAAACTTGTCTCTGGAGTATCTGTTCTGTAACCCCCTTGGTGTTCTTAACATGTTTTCAGAAGTGTCATGTAAGGGGTTCTAAACTACATTAACTTTATTTCTGCTCGTTAAAGTGTAGGGCACCACAGGCCTGTAGACACAATCTTGCCAGATGGTGAGCCCCCCAACAATGATGCATCTCGCAAGCCCAACACACACAAAAACAAGCATGAACAATACAAAGCAATGAAAACTCTACCAAACTGAGGTGTTGCTTGATATCACAAGGAACATAATTAGCTATTCTGTACAGACCCACCAAAGAGACATTCCACTATCAACACACTGTTTACACACCTTTCAACTGCAACAAGAGACAGAAATCAATTAAAAATTAAAAAAGGAATTAAATTAAACAGTGTTGGTTATGCACTTGTTCTATATTTGATCAACACAGTGATATATATGTGTGTCACTCTATATTTGGCTGCATTTTACAATATATGGGGTTTTGTTGGGGAATTATTTTATAATTCCAGTAATTTTTTAGTCCATTTGAGTGTAATATTATCATTTGCATATATTGTCAATCATTGCTTCTGTAGGCCTACACTACGGTATTTCCTAATAGTGATGTAATTAAGAGAATGTGGGAGTTTAAAAATGTATACACCTCAAAAAAGGGACTATATGACATTGGTTAACAAAACCTGCCTTAGAAGTAAGCGACATGTGCACTGTCCTTGGTGCTGAAATGTGATGAACAGCCCACTTCAAATACTTCTGTTAATCATGTGACCACTGAAAGTTTCCACTTAAAAACAGAACTATCTCTACACAGTATCATTACGTCATGTCACATAAACTCTCTAAACTCAAGGTCTAAGAATCGTCTAGACTGGCACTGTAATATAGCCTGGTGTACATTCACTTCCTTAAATTTGTCAAGAGTATTGTGAAGGTGGTATAAAACACATTCGTTTAAAGCCAAGCATTTTCAATTTTTAAAAATTTATTTCCACATAAAAATAAATACATGTTTATGTCAGCAACACAATTATTGTCAAAGTTATGGGGATGGTGTTTTCAACCATGTACAAAAAATGTTTGCTGAACATACATGTTGCATCTCTGTGGTGTGGTAGCAGGTTGTGTCGCGGTCACACAGCTCCAGGGATCTGGAGGTTGTGGGTTCGATTCCCGCTCCGGGTGACTGTCTGTGAGGAGTTTGGTGTGTTCTCCCCGCGTCCGCGTGGGTGTGCTCCGGTTTCCTCCCACAGTCCAAAAATACACGTTGCAGGTGGATTAGTGACTCAAAAGTGTCCGTAGGTGTTAGTGAATGTGTGTGTGTGTGTGTGTGTTGCCCTGTGAAGGACTGGCGCCCCCTCCGGGGTGTATTCCCGCCTTGCGCCCAATGATTCCAGGTAGGCTCTGGACTTACAGATAATGAATGAATGAACTAGTAATCAGATCTTTACTGTTTATAATTATTCATGTGCTAATTGTATCATGTAGCTTGAAATGTTAAGCAAATCCTAAGTTATATCCTAAAATACTTACTAATATTAATTTTATAGTATTACAATCCAGGTTTATTATCAAAATAACGATAAAAGTCTATTCCGTTATGCATTACTTTATCAGTCATAGTAACATTGCAAATGATAAGATTGTGTGAGTTGAAGAGACGCTGGTCATTCTTCTTATTTTATTATGGGAATATATTATTGTAGGCCTATGTCGTAACGAGGGACCTTTGGACGCAGTTGTAAATCAGAATGTCGAGACAGTCTCACGGCTGTCCGGCTCTCAAAGCTCATGCTCACAGTTTCACTCTGTGTTTACAGCCGCGATTGGCTGCGCTACAGTTATGGCTCATCGTTGGAGCTGGTATTGGCTGTACGGGCCCGATGTGTAGTTTTGTATTGGTCCACCGTTCCGCGGCTCTCGGTTATGATTGGATAATTACGGTAGACTCTCTGCGCGTTCAATCCCCATCTGAAGGCGAGGAAGGCAGAACTCTCTCCTCTCTCCTCGCTGCGGACCTCGCAGGCGATCACCAGCACAACTTTTTTGATTTTCCTCAAACTGAGACGAGGTTCTGCATTCTGCAAGAGACACTGAGAGGGATTCTGGACTATTTCAGTTGGGATGTTGTTTTTAAACGGAGTGTCGCCTGGAGCCCTACTCAAGGTCTTCCACATTCCCAGGGAAGCGTTAATTAACTCTGTGAAAGAGGGGTTGACCGCAGGTTTTCGCCTGATTTTGAGAAGCTCCGTGTAAGCTCTGGGTAAACCTTCTAAGGTTCTTTTCGTCGTTTGAGAGACTTCTTCTCAAAGTTGGGTGAAATGAAATAGACCCTCTTTTCTATAGGCTTCAGTTTCATATTCATTGTCATATAAGGAACTAGCGTAGATTTCTAGAACTTTCATGGCAAACGTGTGCGCGTATCTAAAGCTGTTCGACCTCGCGCGCGTTCATAGAGGAGATCCATGATCTGAACTTCCTGAACTTTGCCGAAATGTTGAGTTTTCAGCGCGCGCCACCGGGACCTTTCCCCTGCACGGTGAGAAACTAATGCCGTGACCCTCTGCTCCATTTGCGATGGATGATAAATCCAACAAACTGCTCCTCGTCCCCGTGCTGGCCGTTCTGTTCGTAATGATCGGCTACCAATACATCTGTCCGGCAGACAGCTCGTCCTGTCGGCTCCGGAGCGGTCCGAGCTCGGGGGCTTTTAGGGCTCTGCTCTCCGCGTATTCGCCGGAGGAGGACGGCGGCGTGGACGCAGACACAGACGCAGACGCGGAAGAGGTCCCGGCCACGTTTCCGTCCAAATTCAACTTCACCGCGGAAGACCTGGAGCGCCGCGTGGAGTTTGACATCAAGGGCAGCGACGTGATCGTGTTCCTTCACATCCAGAAGACCGGCGGCACCACATTCGGCCGCCACCTGGTCAGGAACATCCGCCTCGAGCGCCCGTGCGACTGCAGGCCGGGCCAGAAGAAGTGCACGTGCCACCGGCCGGGCAAAGCCGAGTCTTGGCTCTTCTCGCGCTTCTCCACCGGCTGGAGCTGCGGACTGCACGCGGACTGGACAGAGCTCACCAGCTGCGTGCCCGCGGTCATGAACAAGAAGCAACGAAAAGACGCGCCGCTGAAGCGGAGGTGAGTTCATTTACAAGAACGGAAATCCGCCCCGTGAAAGAACTCATCACTCCACAGTGCACAGTGCTGAACATGCATTCTTAACAATCCAGTCGAGTCATTTACAAACCGTGTAAACAGCGTAATTTACAAACAGCGTAAATGTACATTTAGAGGTACAAAAGTGATTTTAAAGCAAGTTGTTTTTTTCCATCACAGGTGAATATATATATATATATATTCACTCATTCATTGTCTGTAAGTGCTTATCCAGTTTTAGGGTCGTGGTGGGTCCAGAGCCTCCCGGGAATCATTGGGTGCAAGTTGGGAATATATATATATATATATATATATGTGTGTGTGTGTGTGTTAATATAGGGGTGTATGAGTTTAGCTGGGTTGGGTCAGTTGGCATCACAAACACTAATTTGTACACCAGAATACTGAATTAAAAGATAATCATCCTAAACACCTGGTGAAAAACACATAAGACATATATATATATATATATTTCAAGGCGCTCTTGGAAATGACCATGAAACAATGAAAGAAACACAACTTCTGCTGTAAAAATGACCCTTGTGGTAAACAAAATCAAATATAGTACACATTTGCCAGTGTTAAAGTCACACTGTTGGTTTTTAAACGAACACTGTGAGTGTTCAAACTTGACATCAACTGGTTTAAATGAACACAGGTAAATTTGATATGTAAAACAAACATCAGGAATTAATAGTGCAAAGTACAAATGTCCCTTTAGATCAACAAAAGCAACGTTCCATGAATTCAGCATTTTTAAAAACACGTTCTACCAGCTTCTGCCCCTTTTCATTGGCTACAGAGTCAAGAACACACTTCTGCATACTGTGATGCACACTTACTACTAATTTGTTGAGATGATTATATGAACATTTTAGAAATAATAATAATAATAGTAATCTGATTCAGGGTGTTGAAACACTCATGTGACAGAATCACGGATAGATCTTGTATGTGTGAAGCCTACACCCAATAAAGTATATTATGAAATTAAAAAAAAATGTAGACTAGCATGTGCTGTTGAACAAATCCCGGATGCAGTTGAAGCTTAAACTTGGCATGAGCGACTGTAGCTCAAATGTTAATTTTGAGGCAACCACACACACATTAAAGGAACACTTCACACTGAAAAATAAATGTGTTAAAAAGGTTATTTGGATCACAGCCATAAAGAACATTTAAAAGAATGGCTCCTCGCAAACTTCTCAATACTCTTTAGGGGTTTTCTGTGGCATTGTTCCAAAGAGCCCTATTCTGGCACCGTTAGAGCACAGAACAAATGTGCTGCATTGATTCCCTGATGGAGTAAGCGAAGGATTTGAGATAGAACTTGGTTTGTCATCAGTGATCTTTGACTGGAAACGTGTTATAGGCACATTTGTGAGGAGCTTGAAAAGCGCTGTTTTGTGGATGTGCACTCAAGCTTTCTGATGCATTGTGATTACAACCATTGTGTGGATTTTCTTTGATTTGATTTAGAGTGCTGTGAAATTTTTTTGTGAAATTGACAAAAAAAAAAAAAAAAAAACATGCACTGTACCAGGCAGCTGTAATGAACATTCGATTCCTGTTTCCTTATAACCATATGAATGTTGTTCCTCTAAACATTCTTCCTACTCCACCTCTTTATCTTGTTCCTGCTCCCCTATATTCCCAAGGGTGTCCCAGCAGTAGGGCAAGTGCCTGATTACAGCACACCTTTAAAGGGACTCCTTACCATTGAAGATAAATGAGCACTTCTAAGAAAAGTGGGGTAAGGCAGTTGATGAGGCTTGTACTCCCTCTTTATCATACTGCTACCTGTGACAACAAGAGTAAAGCAGTGCAATATAATCTGCTGCTACAGTTGCTCCCAATTTCCACAGTTAGCAATTAATTTGAATATAATAAACCAGAACTCTAACAGAGCAGTTTTTTTCTGGATTTGTCCTTTATAGGAATGTGTCTCATCAATTTCAAGTTGGCCTTCAAGTCTTGGATTTCACTCATTCAGCAAAAGAGCCAATCATTGTAATACATTACACAGCGAGCCAATCTTTCAGCCAGAGGCAAGTTGTAAAGTTTACAGCAAAATTAAGGTCTAGACTTTGAACAGTAAGCGTTTTAGGGTCGCCACTTTATTGGAGCAGAGATAGCGATGCGTAGTGGTGACATCTTCAAGATCACTGACATTGTGGGTGGTGTCATATTGCAACATGAGGCCTTCAGTAAACAGTAAGAGAAACTCTCCATCTGTTAGCTTATTTCAGGACATTAATCCTACCCTGCACTGAAATCTCTCATCCAGTAAATCCTCAGCTCAAGATGCCACATGGAGAAAGTGCAAAAAAAAAAAAAATTAAGAAGGAGACACAAAGAATTCTCATAAAATGTTTTTAGAATTTCATTTACATTTGCCATCAAATCAAACAGAATGTGATAGTGTAACAGCATCAGAATGTAGCAGTGATCAGCTGATGTGTTTGCAGGTGTTGGGCACACGCCCTCTTTATGCAGAGAGGCACTGATACAGAATATGGGCCATTTTGGTTACAGATGTACAGCATTTTTGGAAATGAGTAGAGAGTTGGAGGTATTACATTAGCAATGCATAAGGAGTGCTGCATTTTCAACTTTGCTAATTGAGTGACATTGGGCTTATATGTGTGTCTCTTTGGTACACTATATGGCCAAAAGAAGTGGGACACTTGTTTTTATGACATCCCATTCTAAAGCCCTGTCTACATGTATCTGTATATCTTTTAAAACAGAGATTTTCCCCAGAGGTTGCAATATCATGCCAGACCAGTATGTTACCTCTTAAAGAGAGACGTCAAAACACCACAAAGCATTAGAGAAACCAAATTACTACATACTCCTTAGTGCACTACACAAGTCATGAATTTACTGAATCTAGATCTTAACTGTGCATTGTAAATTTGTTATAACACATCATTTACATTTATTCATATGTGGGAATCTGAAATCTAGTGCTGTCTTCATGTGTACTTTGTAGATTTATTATGTAATTAACTATATAGGGACTGTCAATCAGAAACAGTCAAGCTGTGTGTTGTAAGTGTTTTTAAAAAGCTCTGTTTTTCCCATAAACACAACACCACTGACAACAATGTTTTCAGAAATCTCCACCAATGTTTTTTTAGTGAAAACATTAGTGACCTAAATTGCTGTTTTTGTATGGACAAGAGGCCAAAATTCAAACACAAAACCTCAGTTTTATCAGGATGTATGTGAATGAGTTGGTTACAAACAGCATGCTTTAAACTCTGCACTTATTGAGTCAGAAAAGCATTGTTGACTTTTAGTCACTGTGTACCTCCACGCTTGGCAATCTCCACTTCAATTTTCAATAATACCACTCACATTTGATCACAGAACATCTAGGAGGGAAGATATTTACACAAATGGACTTGTTGCAAAGGTGACATCCTACTACAGCACCGTGCTTGAATTCAGTGAAGTCTTTGGAATGACCCATTCTTTCAGAAATGTTTGTTAAGCCAGAATGCATGAGTTGGAGCTTGATTTTAAACACTTGTGGCAATGGGACTGAACGAAACACTTAAATTCAATGATTAGGTGGTGTGTCCCATACTTTTGTCCATTTAGTTTTTGAAATTATTCTCCTTATAGGAACAGTAGATATCATTTTTACCTTAAAATTACATAATTAGAATAGAAATGCTTCACTGACCTTTATTAGTGAAAACAGAGACTCTGTCCTTGCTACTCTGGGCTCAGCACTGCAGAAACTGCACTATGAATATTTGGAGCGGTGTAGGAAACCACCCAACTTCCCTCAGCACACTCTCTTAATTTTAGAACTGCACTGTAAAAGTGTATTACACTCTGCAACTATAGGGGGAGCCCAGGAGCAATAAGTAAATAAAACCCCACCCATTGTTCCCTTAAACAAATAACCATCATTTTGTATAATGATGAAACCATTATCTGGTTCTCATTTAAGGAACATGCAAGGACATTTTAATATTAGCATTTTGTGAGTAGAATTCATTAGGGCTGTTTGTGTCTGCAGTTCTCTACACTTATTACTGTGTTCCTGGTATAGCACACGCAACGCTATGCTGCTTTAGTACTTTTATCTGCCAACGGGAGTCGCACTGGAGTAACCTGAGGCTCAAGCTTCACTTTCTCTCTTCACGCTCCATTAACTTAGGTCAGTTTAGCCCTGTGGAGGGCAGTTGCCATCCTGGGGCTCCGCTAATGAAGTCCTACCTGATAAAGGGGATTCTGAGCTCAGAATGAGGGGAAAGTCAGAAGTGTGATAGTATTTAATTAGAGAAATAGCACTGCATCCTAGGTGTAAAACTTACTTGAACCCATTCTCTTTAAAGTCTCAAACTTTAACCATTAAAATAATGGTGCCAAAAGGATTCTTTGTACTATGCAATAAAAAAAGATTACATTTTAAACCATTTTTAAATGGGTCATTGTTTAGAAGACCTGCAGCATCAGACCATGGACATTTAGAAAACTTCCTGTACATGGCATAAGAGCAAAAAACAATAAATGGTTTTATTCTAATTTTTAAATGATATATTTGGGATATATGGAGTTGGTTTGCAATATGTATGGGTGTTCTGATGCTACAATGGTTTCTCTGTGCTGTCTTCCATTTACATATGCAGATAAACAAGCTTCATACCTATTTCAAGCTTCAAGCTTTTTACCTATTTCATTGTCTCATGATTAAAAAAATCACAAAGATTCATAATCTGTATAATTCTCTGTAACTTTGCTAAATCATGGCCATTTTATTGTTTAGCATGAGTCAGAAAAAGCAGCAAAGCAGCAGCTCATCTGAAATTAGAGAGAAAACAGTATTAGCACAGCTAGATTGTTAAGTATTTCAACATATATTTGTGTGTGTGTGTGTGTATGTAAATCTCTGTAATTTTACATGGTCTGCCCCTTTGTGGCTGAGTTGCTGTGGTTCCTTAACACTTACACTTTACGATAATACCAAGCACATTTAACCATAGAATATCCATAGAACATATATCCTATAGAAGGGACAAAATTTCACAAACTGACTTTTTCCAACTGTGTGTATTAGGGCACCATGCTTGAATTTAACCAGACTGCACAAATAGGTGCTTGATTTTAAATACCTGTGGCAATGGGACCGAATGGGACAAACTTTGCAGTTTGAATTGAATTCTTTTTCAGGATTTCTGCACACATTGAGTAGAAAGATTGTATTCCAAATGCATTTGTTTAATTATTAAAGATCTTCACTCATAAACAAATGATTTAAACTCTAATTAAAACCTTATGTTAACAATTAATTAAACATTTCTTAAGAACAAAAGATTATTTAAAAAAAGGCATGACTTGGGGGAAGTGCTGATATTCAATGCTACTTTGAGCTTGAGCTATATTCTTATTATAAAGAATTCCTCAGAGACTAAAGTTGGTTTTGTTCTGCTGACACTAGTGCAGCTGCATTAAAAAGCAGAAGAGACAACATGGTAGTTCAAGCTTTACACTGAAAGCTAGAAGAAAGAGTTTTGCCATTTTATGCCACTGATAGACTCAGTCAGTCCTTTGTAGCTGCAGTCCACACGTCCTGATCATGATGCTTATCCCATTTACTGTCTAATCAGACACACTCAGTCTTCTACACACTGTTAGGAAATGTGAAGAACTTTACTGCGCCATAACTGAAAATGCAGTGTCATCATCTCACTGCCGCTGTCGTTCTTCCATATTTTCCACTCTCAATTCATGATACAGATGTTGATGTTTGGGTGAGTGTACATGAAGATTAACCTTATTCTACACATATCTACATCCTGCAGCTACACTAACTCTAGTTAGATGATAATTAGAGAGGCTTTAAGCTCTGGTACTGAGGAATTCAGGAGACACTTGTAATCTCTAGATTTTTGCAGGAAGATTAGTGTCGGCTAAAGAAGAGACGTCTTATCATTCAGGGGGAGATTACAGTTGAGATTTATGCTGAAATCACCGTCTTGATATGAATGCCATGTCCACACCACACTAGAGTTAACTGCCAACTCTCATGGTCTCACTTCTAATGTTCTTTTTTATTCACAAATACTGTCACCTTCATTTATATATTCATGTTTGTAAAAGTAATTTTCCTATATCCCAGATAATCTCCTTTACATAGTGGCTACATACATCATCTATTTAATAAACCATATGAATGCTACACAGGACACAAGAGGAGGAAAAATCTAGAGTATAATTAAGAATAAGTCAAGTTCATTTACTTTCATAGATGTTATTTTGGCATAATATTTTGTGTTATATTTCCCAGCTGCCAGGTTATTATCAGATTCCATTTGTGAATGGCATTTAGGCTGAACGTACCTGATTAAACCAACAATGTTTGGGTGAATACTTATTACCAGAATGCAGATGCAGATGACATTTCTGATTCATGTATTTTCATGCTGCTGATTAGTGTGTAGCAGCAGACAGGGAATTTTGTTTTAGCCACCTCTAAGAAAAGGAAAGAAAAAGAAAATTGGTTCAATTGCACAGTACTTATTTTAACCAAACTAACACCATCCATGAATAAATAATATACAAATTATTAAGAGCTGCTCTAAAGCAAGATATTGAGAGAGAGTGTGGGAGTGAAGGAGAAGGCAGTGTTTAAAGCCCAGTGGTTTAGCTGCATTAAGTCTGCCCCAAGTGCCATGGGAGTTTGCCACTTAGACTGAGCTTTAACCGTTATACAGTCTGCTTTGCAAAGTAATGCTAAAGATTTCTGCTCAGTACTGTGAGCTAAAGTCAGACATCACTTAGTCAGTTTTTTAAATTCTAGCCAAAACAACCCTCAGTTTCAGGAAAAAAATTAAACCTATTAAGTAAAACGGACTATACAAGAGGGATATTGTGATTGTCACTGGAGGTGGGAAGTGAGATTGAACAATTACTGGATTAAAAGGACACAAAGGAAACAGAAGTGCTTGGTGTATGGTGGAAATCGTGATGTCCTTATTCACCATCTCCCAAAAACTCCTGATGGTGGCATGTATAAAACACACACCAAGCCCAACACACACACACACGGCATCAACATAAAACTACTAAACTAACCCCTAAAACAACACCACACTCCAAAAAAAAAGTAAAAGTGGCAGCTCATGAGCTCCCCAGCCTCTCACATACTTTGTCCAGCCACAATATCACATTTATCAGTAATTAATGTGTTCAGGCTTTTCTTTTGTGCCCCGTGGAGCCACTTTAACATTTTTATATCAAACTAATCTTAAGACCAATAATCTACCGCCGTGTCCTTACAAAAAAAGTGCTCCCAAAGCCCCAAAAGGTAATTCATTATTTTTTAAAATTTATACCAGAAAATCAATTTGGGGCGGCACGGTGGCGCAGCAGGGAGTGTCGCAGTCACACAGCTCCAGGGGCCTGGAGGTTGTGGGTTCGATTCCCGCTCCGGGTGACTGTCTCTAAGGAGTTGGTGTGTTCTCCCTGTGTCTGCGTGGGTTTCCTCTGGGTGCTCCGGTTTCCTCCCACAGTCCAAAAACACACGTTGGTAGGTGTCCGTAGGTGTGAGTATGTGAGTGAATGTGTTTGTGTTGCCTTGTGAAGGACTGGCGCCCCCTCCAGGGTGTATTCCCGCCTTGCGCCCAATGATTCCAGGTAGGCTCTGGACCCACTGCGACCCTGAACTGGATAAGCGGTTACAGATAATGAATGAATGAATGAAAATCAATTTAGAATATTGTTTATAATATAAGGTTTTTCTGCTCAGCCACTGTAAGAATGCAACTTAGTGCTATGTATCTGAAAGGATCTTTAGCTGCCCTATACATGTTTAAAGTTGACATTACAACATAGGGCTTGCCCAAGGTCAACCACCATGGTGCCCTACAATATTTTACCCCAATCTCTAACTGTTAACATTAGCCCACCTCTGGCCATGGCAGGTGTAGACTGGGTAAAACGCCGTAAGTGCATTGCAAAACCAATTGTCACCAACACTGTGATTTTCTTCCCAAAAAAGGTCTAGTTCTCATTCTAACGCTGGTGTTCGTGCCTGCACACCAGGAGGGTTTTAAAAATCTGTTTCTTTTTATTTTTTTTACATTATATTTTAGATTTTCTGTTTAAGAGAAAGTAGTGTTGTTAAATTACAAGCTAAATAATTTGAAGCCACAATGTGTAGACGTTTGCACACACGAGTGCAGCTTGAATTCAAGAATCATTTTAAATTATGTAGCATCTCAGCTCCGTGCTGTTTCAATATTTAATTTTTTACACTTCCAGTTTGTGGTTAGAATATGTGGTTAATTAATAACAACCCAGAGTAGAGTAAGATAAACTGTTGATAAACTATTGGGCAAATACTGGCAGCAGTGAGCTGAAAAAGGTAAAAGTGTTGGTTAAATGTAGGTAAGATATATAGGGCCAGCATAGGTAACTGTGGGCTGAGTCGGCTTCAATTTCAAATATTAAGCGGCTTCAAACCCACATATTTAGTGGTTAATGGTGGGTCCACAAGTTTGAGCCCTGTTGCACCCGTGTTTAAACCAGAAAACATTCACTGTGAGCCTTGGAGGTGTTTAAAAACTGAATCTCTCTCTCTCTCTCTCTCTCTCTCTCTCTCTCTCTCTCTCTCTCTCTCTCTCTCTCTCTCATTCTCATTTTCCTCCTTTACCTTCAGACCTTTTTCCCTCGAGGTTTTCCCTGGGCTTCCCAGAATAGCTTAAACCATGGTCTATGATCAGTGGTGAGGAACAATGTACTGGCTGCAGTGAAACTGATACATGTGTACTATCAAGTAACATGCGCACACACAGACACACACACACACACACACACACACACACACACACACACACACACACTAACAGCTTGCTCTTACAAGGAAAGCCTACACTTCTGCACATGGTCTGTTCTCTCTTCCTTTACTCAAGTGCTAAAAGAAAAGATGAAGTAGAATGCCTTCCCTGAGGGTCTGCTTCCCTCCCTCTCTCTTTCTCCGTCTCTCTCTCTCTGCTCACTCCTGCACACTGTGTTTCCTTATAGAGGGCGAACAGAAGATCATATGCAGTGGAGTTTT
This sequence comes from Hoplias malabaricus, assembly GCF_029633855.1. NCBI lineage: Eukaryota > Metazoa > Chordata > Actinopteri > Characiformes > Erythrinidae > Hoplias > Hoplias malabaricus. The sequence goes on along the minus strand of NC_089802.1, from coordinate 67,968,330 downwards.
AATATGCACTCTCATTCCAGAGCACATAGCAGTTTTTCATTTTTTGACACCACTTACATATTCCATTTCTGCCACAGAGGTGAAGGTTCCATTTGTCTTCCCTCCGGCCTGTACTTGTGTGATTTTTTCCCCCCTCCTGTGTAGCACTCTCAGGATTCCAGGAAAAGAAGGGTGCACTCAGTAGTTATTTAAATTTTAACCATATTTCTGAATTACAGCCTGTCGGATCTCTCTGAACCTAAAAAAAAAAAGAATGAACAGCAAGAGGAATCATGCACTATGAAGCATAAAACATCACTTTCGTTTATCTGAGCCAGTGATGATACACTCTCTAAACAGAGAGACTCTCACGGCCCTCTTGTAACAGGTGAGAGTGTGTGGCCTCGGTTGAGCGAGCTGGAGCTCAGCCATAGGTCTCATGAAGAAATATTCTGTTCAACATCACCAACACCCTACCTCAGATTATGTCAACTCTGAAAAGATGCATGCAACATTCACTGTCTGAAGCAAGACTGATACCTTCTATGAGAAATGTACTTAAAGGCAACATCGACGATTCCGGGTAACTGCTTCTCTGTCTGGTTATGTTTTATATTCAGAAGCTCTGCGTCTTAAGGTGGTATGATATGCTTGGGGAGAAAAATTACTGTTGTTTGTACGTGGTTGAAGTTTATCGTGTCTGTAAATTTTTATCCTCTATTTGAACTACTACAGAAACCCATTTATAACTTGAGTTACAAATGAGCACAGAGTTTACACCTTTAATGCCTACATTCACATCTTTAGTTTTCATCTCTATAGTTTTCAGAAATGACTTGCTTACTGTTTCGTGAGAAAAGCTGTCTCCATCTTTCACATACATTGTCAGGATTTCTTCTCATTTTATTCCAGCATGGAGCTCTTAGAAGGATTCTGAGGCTTTTTAGGTCTGGTAGAATTTAATATTATCTATGTTTCCTTGCCCAAATTCATGTGTACAGCACACTGAGTTTGTCTGCTCTTGTGTTTCATACCTGGCAACCTGGGATGTGGAAACTGTACTGAGGATTGGGCAGAGGGCGATCACAGGCCAAAACACTGACACTTTTGGAAGAAGAATACACTGGCTGTAGTGCTGTAGTGCTGCTGTCAGAGGTGCCAGTGTTTACATGCAGCGTGGTTCCTTAATCTCTGTGGTCACACCCTGGTCATTTTATACTTTAGTACAGTCAATATATCACATATTGCTCCTTTGACTTCTTCACTTAACATAAATAAACATGTAAATGGAAAAAGGATTGGGAAACAAAAAAATGAGATGCTGGCGCTAGTGAAATGGTCGAGTGGTCACTAAATCAATAGGTTTCTTCCATTTGGGGCCTTAATTGTGCACATAAAATTTTTGTTAGACACACAGTGAATACTGTGGCATATATTTTTCTCTCAATTCTCACTCGTCCTGCTCAGCACTTGCTTTGCAGCTGCATCTTACAAATTGTACTCGGGAGACCAGAAGGGGACAAGTTTGGAGGAAAAGTGGCAGCAAATATAGCAGGGGTCATCAATTATCTCCCCTCAAGTGCCACATTCAACCAACAACACAAACTCAAGAGCCAGTTTGCCAGTCTCATGCTCTGTTGCAGCAATCTGAAAACAGTGATCCAGGTGCGCACTTGAGCATCTCTCCCTGTCCTGCCTTTTGATGATATTCACTGAGGAAAATGCTGATTCAAGGAAATATTGCAGGGACTCTCACAAGTGAAGTTTACAAGCTGCATCAGTATATTCATGGTGTCTTTCATTTTCCTACACAGTCTGGAGCACAGTACTGATTTGTGAATAATGCAGTGATAGAGACATGTTGTTAGCACGCACATGGATAACAGAAGCTAATCTGCTTACCCGCAGTGCCGGTGGAGCACTGTCAGTGCTGACAGACACAACCTTGCTTATGTCCAAACATTTTTTTTAAACTGGGTCAGTTATTTAAAGGGGAAATTCAGCTTTTTCCACATCTGAGCAAGATTTATAAACACATCAGACGTACAGTTTTTAACACATTCATTTTTTTTCATTTTCTCTAATAATTTGTTCTGTAAAAGAAGTCTAGAGATAAATGTATTCCTCTATGCAAATTGAAAAGTCACCATCAAAAACATATATTTTTTGTCTTTAGGGTCAATTTTTTGATTAAAAAAATTAAATTCTGTCACAGCACTGTTTTGTTTAGACTTGGTTATCTTGCTTGGTAATAGCAACATGAAGTGCATTACTGTGTGTGCCCAAAACACAACAGTGAATATATTTGTGTAGGGCTGCAACTATAGAATATTTGTATAATCGTGTATTCTGTTGAATCGAGTAATCGGATAAAGCATACTTTTGTGTTTTTAAACCACTATATCAATAGTGTGTTATACAATATGAAAGGCCTCTTAAAATGTGCAAGCAATTGGCTGTTATTCATGTAGTCATACATTATTTTGTCCATCTGTTGCATTTATTATTACTACCTTATGTATGGGGAAGGTGTGTTTTGAGATGTAAGCAGTGTGTGTGTGTGTGTGTGTGTGTGTGTGTTAGTGGGTTCAGGTGCTGCAGCATTGACAAAGTACTATGATGGTAGGCCAGGTCCGTTTTAAAGTGTATAAACTACATTGTCCGCTTTAGGCAGCGTAAAAGGTTCCCAAACTTTAGACATTCTTGGCCTTTTACGCACCACCCGTATCTTCGTTTTTTACCGTTGTCATAAAGAGCAAAATAAATCGCGCCGCCTTAAATCTTTGAAATGCGCGTCAGTTATAACATTCATTCATTCATTTCATTCATTCATTCATTGTCTAAAACTGCTTGTCCAATTCAGGGTCACGGTTGGTCCGGAGCCTACCCAGAATCACTGGGCTCAAGGCGGGAACAATCACTGAAGGGGGCGCCAGTGTCAGTTATAACAATCTGTGTAAAACGGTGATACTGGAATTGTTCAGTAGTCTACAAAGCAGAAGTGATACGATAGCAGACACATTTAAAATAGATGGACTTTAGTGACATGAATTAAAAGAAGTCTCTTTGCCTTGAAAATTTCAAGTTACCGAATAATCGGCCCAGCCCTACATTTGTGTATTTTAAACATGCAATTTATTAGGCGTACAAATATGTTTCCATGTGTTTTGTGTAACGTATAACTGTAATTCAAAACTGAAACATTCTCTCACCTTTTTTTGTAATGTTATGGTCACTGATGCATAATATTAAAAATGATAATAATCATTTAATTTTTAATTAACCCTATAAATTAAGTATTATTATGCTATGTTCAGGATTGCTAACATTGTAATCACAGTCTTTAAACTGTCTAATCAAAGCTCACACGTACTTTTTGAGACAACATTACCCACAAGAACAAAACAAATCATGCACTTGCAGCACATTTTTCTTAATGGAACTTATGTTCCATCAAATACAGTGCCAAATAATTTCTTCTCCCATGCCAATTTAAACTTATTTAAGTTATTTTTGTTGAATACAGTGAGAATTGTCATTGTTAATACTAGGCAACATTTGACATAAAACGACAAAAGCAGGACTGTTTGAATTTTGAAATATAATTGTTACACCAAAATGCTTTTAAGCTTATTTGTACTGCTAATATGATAATTATGTTTTAATGCTATGAAACAAAAATTTGTGATTTGTTATTTTGCAAACAAACAAGTAAAACAAATGGGTACAGCAATAGAAGCATCCAGTGTAACAGCAGCAATTCAGTTCCTTTGTAATCATTTTAATAATCACTGTAAATATTGTGTGCTATGTCAGAGCTTTACAAAAGGGCACCCCCTATTTACCCGATGAAAAATAAAAATTGTGAGTCTGTATTATAAGAAAAGCAACAAAGAAGCTAGTATACTATACATGATCTCCTGTGGTGACAAGTGATATTAGACACAGTTAAGTAAATAATCAAAACATCATTAACCTGAAGAAGGTCACATAACCAAAACATTTGAAAGGAAACTGTGATGTAAACTCACATTTCTTACTTCAGGGACCTGATCATTTAAATCAGACACAACACAATAAATGCAATATTATTCTTTATCTTTCGCATAAACCGTGATGAACTGCAAGTAATTCAGTATACTCACTTTTTATTTGGTGCTGAAACATCCTCCAGATGGTTTATGGTTATGTGTGTGTTTAGCATGTGTTTATTTATTATTATTATTTCTTCCTTACAGAGAAATTATTTTCCATGACAATTGCGCATATGCTACAAGTTCTACAGATATATATTAAGTTGAAAAACCATGGAGTATTCATTTTATTGCAAATTGTGTGGTGTCACATAGATATACGGAACTGCCTCCTTTTCTAAGGACCATCTTCTGTTTTTCCTTCTTACTGTGAGAAAGCCATTTTCGTTTACACATCCTAATGTCCTACTAACGCTGGGGTTCAGTAAACTATCCCCTCAGGAAAAATTAATGCCATGGTGCCAAAAAGGAGCTGACTCTTGCAGATATCCATTCATTTGTGCATACACCCGCACACCCCCCCCCCCCGCATGCACACACACACACACACAGTGCTGTGGGCTGTAGAGATGAGGAGTTTTTCATGTGAGCTCAGCATGTGGGAGCACAGCAGCAGTGTTGTCTGTGGCTCTTATCTAATGAAAATGGATCAAAGTGTAACCCCTCCCAAGCAGAGCCTTTTGTTGCCAAACTGAGCTAAATGTGTGAACCAACATTAAACCTAGTTAAACCAGTTCCCTTCTTTTTGGCATGTATATATTCAAATAGCTGGTCTTAGAGAGAGAAAGAGAGACATATTAAAGTAAATTTGCATATTATATCACTACAAGTGATGTAGTAAATGATGTAGTATATATGTGCAAAATCTTAGGCACCTATGGTTATTATTATTTCAAATAATGTATTGTTTAAATAAGCTTGTATTAATTATATAATAATAATAAATAAATAAATACAAAATCTAAACACTGTAAAATGAAAGGATTTTATTTAACTAAAATGTAGTAGATGGGCTGTGAACAGCAACCTCGTATAAGACTGGAGAGATCTGGAAAGGGTTAAACCCAGACATTCCCACACAGAATATCACTACTATCTTAATTCTAATATTAGGGTATTTTTGAGCAAATAAACAAAATTACTGCCCAGATAAATAAGCTTTTTAAATTTCATGTGCTTAAAATTGTAGTGTGGTCTGACAAAAACTCTCCACGTGTTTTTTGGAAATAATGGATGTTGCATTCACCTGGCCAGATGAGAAAAGGTCCACTAAGGTAGTTACAAGCTTGAAGTTCAAACCCATCTGTCATGGTACGGGCTGTATTAGCACTGTTGGTGCTGGAAGAGATATATATGTTCATTTTTGATTAAAATATCCTGCATTTTATGCAATGTCTTTATTAAGGAACATGACTATACCAAGTCAGATTTCTCATTGCAGTTTCCCATAGCACATTATGAATACAGTGATGAAAGCCCTGTGTAGTTGTGCAGCTGGAGACTTGTATTACACATGAATGGCAAAAAAAAAATTCTTCAGAACTGATTCAGTTGGTGCTTTCAGTCCCCACACAATTATTAAATGTTGTTAAATGGAAAGGTAATGTAAGGTGACACAGATATAGCCCTGTATGCGATAAGCTCAGAAAACATCATTTAGAAACCTGAGTTACAACTGATGAGAATAAAAGCTCTTTACAAAATGTTCTGCTGCACATTTGGCCTTACATTTGCCCTTGGACTCAGCTAGAAGGAATCCAGTTTTTACCTGTCCTTGAAGATCTCACTATAATTTCAAGTAGTATTGTTCTCCATGAGGTAGTCATCCCAGGTTCTGGTTAGCTTTAGTACCTAACATACCTTACAGCATACAATGGTTGGAGACATGTCTGAGTGATAGATTTAATGGACTGCTTGAGCAGCACGCCACCATTAAATGGAGGCAATAGGTCATTGTCAGGTTTGATTTATGCTAGGATGTTAAAGACCACTCTCTAGTATCTCTTTATGGCATTTCCTGGAAAATTAGCAGGTCGCCCGCTAACTGGAATACAATTGTGTCTTTGTTATTATAAAATCAATTACATTCCAGAATGCATCGCTTAGAAACGAGATTGTTTTACTAAGGGAGACTAGCTGACACTCCTAATTAGGTGGGAGGTGATAGTGAGCATGATGTGGAAGATGGGATGTCTGTGTGACAGACCGGAGGGAGAAATCAAGCTAGCCAAGCTGTAAGTAACATATCCATGATTAATCCTTTCAGACAAGGCTACATGTGCCGTCATATATTTCTTTTGTAATTTTATTGGCACTCTGTCATTGCATCTATTATACTGACTTTCTAGTGAATACTATCTTGTTTTTTTCAACATTCAAATTAATGTACATCCATTTTAAGGTCATCAGGTTTCATGTTTACAATAGTATGCTTATGGTTGGTAGGCGTTATCTCTGCCATATTTCTGTGTGACTTATGGATGTCAATAGGGGAAAGCTACAATAAACACCTCCTCATCTCTTTCTCATAGATTTATCTGCATCACTGAATGCTTTATGTCTTGAAACATTAGAGTGTGTCTAGTTACAGTCAGAGATTTATTGGTGCTCCTATATTGGTTTTACTGGTTGTTAATAATTGCATTTAATATTTCAATTTTGTTGCATGTTTTACAACATTTTCGTAAAGCAGAAAACTCTTTGTTTTATCTTCTTCAGGTTCACAATGAATTGACCCTACCCACAAATTATGGAGCTAAATCAATGACCTAAGTATCTGAATCTGAATTTTTTTTTAACTAGATCTGGGTGAATTTTGAATATTTGAATGATGTTTATCTGAAATGTGCATAACTGAATTATATCTGTCTGAATATTTTATAATTGAATACTTTTTATAGGGCATTAGATAAACTTGAAGTAGTGAGTTAGTGAATTCAGATTTGAAAAATTCTGATTAAAAATATCCAAATTCAAATTGCAAATTGCCCAACATTAGAATAAAACCAAATAACATTATTACAGTAATAATGTAATGTAATATTCTGTGTGTGAATGTGTTTGTTTAACTTTTTCCAAATCTCTCCTCGTGGCAGTCGGTATTATTTGAGGTTATCATCCAATACCTAGTTTTAGTGGTTAATAAATAATGATTTTAAATAATGTGTGCTGTTGATTTAACAAATTCATGCAATCAAGGAGAATCTGAACAAAACATTTTTCTTCAAACTCACTCACACCTACTACTTTATGGAAATTTCTTTTCTTTTGTATTTATTGTGATTAGCATTAGTTACTACTGTGAAGGCATTAGTTTAAATATATATAATTATTTTAGGTGTCTAAGACTTCTGTACAGTACTGTATATATGTATAACTTAATGCACATGCCTATTGACTGCAATCGCATGAGTGTATAGGGTATATACAATACAGGTACCTTATTTTTACTAAATGTTAAAATAGATTAACTATACATTTAAATGTACAACAGTGGTTTTAAAATTCTTTCATTATAGATCTGTGTAAAATAAAATATGGGTTTTATGAAATAAACATAACTTTAAAATTTACAGTTAATACAGCATTTGGTTCAAATATGTGAAGGCTAAAACTGGGAGGCGAACTCGGAATGTGTCTAAAGCCAACCATTGTTGGATAGATAAAGGAAAAAATAAAGGGAATAGACAGGATGTAGATGACAGCAATTTTTTGCTAACACAAATTATGTGAGTTTGAATGGTATATATAAGGCTAAGGGCAGGAGTTTGGGTATGGTCCTACTCCTAAAATTTTGTCATTACATAACTCCAATTTGGAATTCATCCAGCTGAATTTTTAACAATTTTGTCATACCTGCTTGTGTAAGAGCACAGGGCAGCCTAGACTACTGTGGGTAGCTGCCGATGAGTCAGCAGATTGAGACAGAGGGGTTAAAGAGAGCCTTTAGGGGGCTTTGTGCTTTCCTGTCTGGATGGTAATGGCAAGCTGTTTGCACTGTAGCCTCTGCGGCTGCTGATATGGCTCGAGTCTTGCCACACGCGTGATTGACTGTAAAATCTACCATCTGCTCCAATTTCTCAAGAGGCAAAGCAGTTTCTTAAAACACTGCAGCACATAGGGACAATCAGACTCTTCAAAATGCACCTGTGTTTGGATTTTGAATTACATCAATACATACATTATATTATCTTGTCCTTTCTCATTTTTGTGCATCAGAGCGAGGTGTGAGACGTCAAAACAATGGTGTCACACTGCCCGCGTATTCAAGCGTAAAAAATATATAATGTGCTTTTGTGGTTTTATATATAGGGCTGTGTCATATCGCGTCATTCACGATAATATACGTTCACTGTCATATTTTTTACAACGATAAAAATCAATAATTGTGATATTCTGACTTGATTTCATGATGACTCAGCACAACAACTATTCTATGTTTGTTTTATTAACTGTTAAGATTTAGGGTTACTTTTTGTATAATTGTTTCCTTTTGCTGTTTATATGCACACACTACATTTTCTGCACTTTGGTTGTGTGGTAGATTTTTACGCTACATTATTTTATACAATATCAGAATTTTAGTAAATTACTGTTGTTTACAAAATAAACAAATATTTACTGATTTCTTTTGTCACTTCTTTATATTTGAAACTTACATTTGTGGCTTTTTAATAAATAAAGCCATTTAATACTATAAATATATATTAAATATTTTTCATTTAATATAATTAATATTAATATAACATTTATTTAATTGCATTAGTTTGTTCTTGAAATTAATAAAAGTAATTTTCTTTGTTTTGTTCATATCACCAAGAATATTGTTATTGCCAAAACACCCTGAAATATTGTGATATTATTTTAGGGCCATATCGCCCACCCCTATTTATTTGATTAGGAGAGCCCTGGTAAATCAGCACCTATGATCTGGGGCTACAGAGTAGTGGTGGGTTGAAGTACAACAGAAGTAGTCCTTTTGGGGTGTGATTTGGTTTAATGCAGCACCTAAATACTCTAAACTGACTCTTAACTTGGTATTACATCAGAATTTCATTTTTCCAACTTTGACTGCAGGTGACATTTATAATCCTCTGTGAGCAGTCAGTAAGGAAGCAGTCTGCATGCTGAAACTATATTTGCATAACTGCACCTGAAATCACTGAATATTGTCTACAGTGTAATAACATGACAACTCTGATTAAACTTATATTTATGCCTTGTTTCTAATCATTCCAATTAATATTTCAACCAAGTTGCTAAATATTATTAATGTTAAAGTAACTTAAAATTATATTCCATCAGTTGTTTTTTACTTGGGCATACTGTCCTCAGAAAAAGCTTAAATTGGTATACTCATGAAGTATTGAGGAAAAAGCAATGCTACACACAGTGTAAACATGGATCGTCCCATTAGCTTGATATCGCACACAAATCCTCCCTGCACTCACTCTGTGCCAAGTGACATAATCAAGGCAGCAGCATTTTAAATTTGTATTGTAATTCCACTGCATTATCCAAATGGCCAACCTCATTACACTTGCAAGAATTTACACAAACAACTTCATAATCTATTTTGCATTTGTCCCCCTGTAGTGCAGAGCTCTTTCCAGCACCATACAAACTCTGGCTTCAAAGAATGACTCATACACCAAAGACAAAGCCCTCGTTCAGGATGGAAAGGATATGTGAAGGTCAGAAAGATTGTTAGAGGCTAGAAAATATCACACCAACAGTGGAAAGGAGTAAATGTTAAAAACAAAACAAACAAAAAAAATCTATGGACCTGTATGATGACAACTGAGCATTATGGCAGACTACATGGAGGTGACTTTGTGGCCATTTTGTGACTGTAACTCCAGCCATACTTTGTTCTTATTTTGATTGGTTTTCAGTCTTGTTTACCTTCAGTGTCCCGGTCATGTGCTTTTGTGTTTGTTAACTTCCCTGCCCCTTGCAGCTCCTATGTACCTCAGTTAACCTATTACCCCCTGAACTGAACCTTTTCATTTCAGCTCTTTTGAGGCATTGTTTTTTTTTTTGGATATTCCATGTTTACACTTAATAAATTGTAATTCCACTGCAATGTTTCTAGACAGACATGGAACAGATATGTTAGCATGTTTACTATTCATAATTACAGTAATCCCTCGCTACTTTGTTCATCTTTCGCGGATTCGCTACTTTGCGAGTTTTTTCAAGGGGGCTATTTTTTTATTATTTACATGTATTAGACTAGGCCTGTAGGTGACAAAATATATCATTTACAAGTATTTCTTACGTACAGTACATGTATCGTTCATGTCCACATCCGAGTGAAATTTACTTTCGCAAAATCACAGCTTAGGAATTACTCTATTAAAGAAACTGGTAGGATATCACATGTAGTTCCAGCTGAAAAACATTATAGAATGACAGTTTAATGCAAAGGGTGGGTTGTTAACGGTACAGGGAGGGTTTTAAAAGTCCAAATACTCGTTAAATACATTAAAAAATATCTTTCCTCTATTTCGGGGAAATGTGTTTTTCGCAGGTGGTCTTGGAACGCATCCCCAAACGAGGGATCACTGTATTGCATAGGGCCCCTACTGGATCACCACAGAGCAGGAACGATTTTCACCGTTGTGATAACACCGATATGGTGGTGGTGTGTTAGTGTTGCGCTGATATGTGTGGATCAGACACAGCAGTACTGCTCGAGTTATTAAAGACGGTGCCCACTCACTGTACACACTATCAGACACTCCTACCTTGTTTGTCCACATTGTAGATGTAAAATCAGAGACAGCTCATCAGTTACTGCACATTTTGTGCTGGTCATCCTCTAGTTTTGTCAACAGTGGACAGAGGACGCTGTTGACTGGATGTTTTTGTTAGCGTGCTTCTCTCAGTCGAGCAGTGGCACTAAGAGAAACTCAAGAAGCCTGCTGTTTCTGATCTACTCATACCAGCATGACACAAACTAACACACGTCCTTCAACAAAACTACCAGATGGAACATAGTTGCAAACAGTGTTTTAGAAGTATGCATCTATTACCAACTACGTTCCATCTGGTAGTTTTGTTGAAGGGCGTTATTGTTTTTAAGGGATAAAATGAGTAAAAATCAGCCAAAAACATACATCTACTCCTGGTGTATCTTTTGATACAATTCCCAGGGCTGCGGAGCACATTTTATAGTTTTACTGCTACTAATCCTCTGTTAAATCTAACTCTGAAATCACTGATAAATCTAACTCTTTTATGTTCTTGATTCTGCCCACTTTTCTTAACATATTTTTCAGTTATCACTCAGCAAATCACACGTATAATTAAAACATCACTGATGTTTGGCATTGTTCCAGCCATTCTTAAAAATGCAGGTAGTTGCTGTACAACTAGGGGCTTTTTTTTCTTTGAAAATGACCTCTATGTGCCCTTTCAGTGTGGTGTTTGCTCATTTCACAGCACCGACCCTGCCTTGTTTAGAGTTGTTAATGATCTTCTCTCTGCTGACAGTGGTGTACTTTTTCTTCTTGACCTTAGCGCTGCTTTTGATACTGTCAGTTATCACATACTCCTTGCTAGACTTGCTTAAATTGGTATTACGTGCTCAGCTGTCATGCCGTTAAAAATCATACATCCCTGTAATAAACAGCATTTTATTAGTATTTACATGCATAAGACTTCAGTTTCCTAATTAGCCAAGGTGTGCCTATGGGTTTAGTTCTAGGTCCCATCCTTTTCTAAATACACGTTTTTTTTGACCAAATGCTGATGTATATTTTAGCGCTAGTTCTAATTTCTTTATAGTAAGTACAATAATTCTGAGATTCTGTTAGTTGCCCTCAACTCTCTGGCCTAACAGGAAAAATACTTCAATATATTCAATATTTGGCCACCTCACAGTTCCTTACACACATCAAATTTGTAGAGCATATCACCCTTATCAAAAACCACTGTCTGCCCATTGCACATTATGAATTATTACTCATTACTTTCATGAATGGTCTAGCCCCAAACCTACTTAGTCGTGCTCCTTCATCCAAACATATATCCTTGTATACTTAGGTCATCTGGCTTAAATTTATAGCTGTTCCTTGAACCAGGTTTGCTTTCTTTGGTCATAAATTTCAAACTTCACTTAATGTTTTCATACCCTGATAGAGATTATATTTCAATTATGAAATATACTTTTACCTACATTCAGCTTACTTAAATTTTGTATTAAACAGCAAATTAAAATTACTGAAATAGGGGTAGGATACAAATGTAAAATAGAATGTAATATATAAAATATATTCAGATAAGGCAGCTTCCTTTTCATTTATGTTGCTACTGGGCTGTGTTTCCAATGGCTGTTCTGCTTTTAAAATTTCTGCTTTCAAAGTTTCAGGCGTCCGTTCGGGGGACTGTCAATACAAGAGCACAGCCAATCAAAAACCACTGCTAAGAGAAAATACACACATTGCGACATAAATTTAGCCAATCAGCTTCCTCCAATCCGACCTCTCTGTGGGTGCTTTGTCTCTCAGCCAAAGCAGAGTCATAATCTCCAAAATGAAGAAGGTACAGGTCAAAGAGCTTGGTCCAAATTCACACAGACATATGTGTGTGCACACACACACATATATACATACAGAGTTATCTTTGTATATATGTTCAGTATTCCATCATTCATTCATTGTCTGTAACGGCTTATTCAGTTCAGGGTCCCAGAGTCACTGGGCGCAAAGTGGGAACACACCGTGGAGGGGGCGCCAGTCCTGTGTGACAGCGGCACCACCTGTTGCGCCGTGCTGCCCAAGGTTCAGAATAATCCAGCAATATGCAGCACTCAATTCCTTATATTGTTCTACTATTGTTTCTGCTAATATATATTTCTATTTTTGAATGCTCTGTAATGTATGTATGCACATGCATATAATGTAATTTGTCTTATATGCGAGCAAATTACAGCTGCAATTTATGATCATTTTGATAAGTATTAGTCTCCTGGGGTTTTTTTTATTCATTAAAAATGACTAATTTTCACGGATTGAGTAGCTGTTAAATTGTATTGGGCTGGTTGTTGGCGCAAACACAGCCCCATATATTTCACTCACCGCTTGTGGTGTGTATGAGGGCACTCAGTTTCTTCCTTCTGAGAAAGACAGCAGATATTTGATTGGCCACATTAGTTAATATAACCGTTTTCCAAGAGCAGACTTTATAATGACACCTGTGTCCTTGATGCTAATGAATGAAAATTGTCTGGTAGTATTGATTACACAGTCCTCATTTCCCCCAGCCTGCCGTCTTGAAGGGGCCGAAGACGAAGCATCATGTTCAGTCAACAACGATCAATGAAGCCTTGTTTGTGCCTCTGACAGAGGTGAGGTGCTGATTAGGTCAAGGTAAAGTCTGAGCTAAATGGCTCCCTGCCTTAGAGAGAAAAGACTGAACTTTGGTCTTCAGAATCAGAATCTTTTTTTGCACCGATTGACAAAGAATTTAAATTGTTTTTGTCAACTGAAATAAAACTCTATAGTCAATATACTATAATACCACTCTCAAAATAAACAGATATCCAGTGAATCTAGTGATCCCTCATACCCTGTTGTCATACTGAAGAACCATTTTACATTAGTCTGAATAATGTGTAGTGATTTGTAGTGATTTTGTGTTCCTTTCCCCAAGGGTATTTTTATAAATTGTTTATAAAAACGGACTACTGCAGAAGCTAAGCCATCACTGTGTGTTTTCAGTGAGGAGCACAACATGGAGAATGAGAGGAATCGTACATATATAGACATTATACTGCCAAAAGCATTCACTCGCTCACGTTTGTATGCATAAGAACTTTATTGAAATCCCATTCTTAATAAGGTTATGATGTGGGACCACCCTTTGCAGCTGTAACAGCTGTAACTCTTCTGGGACGGTTTTCCACAAGGTTTAGGAGTGGGTTCATGAATCTTTTTTTCACAATTCTTCCAGAAAAACATTTTCGAGCTCAGACACTGATGTTGGACGAGAAGGCCTGGCTCACAGTCTCTGCTCTATTTCAACCCAAAGATGTTCTACTGGGTTTAGGTCAGGACTGTGGAGGGAGGCAAGTTCTTGCTTTGTGCACTGGTGCACAGTCATGTTGGAACAGGAAGGGGCCATCCCCAAACTGTTCCCACAATGTTGGGAGCATGAAATTGTCCAAAGTCTCTTGGTATGCTGAACTATTAAGTTAAGTTGACTGTGGAACATTAAGTAACAAAGAAATTTCATGACTTGACTTGCACAGGTGGCATCCAAACATGGTAACATGCTGGAATTCGCTGGGCTCCTAAGAGTGACCCATACATTCACAAATGTTTGTAGAAACATTGTGTATGTCTAGGTGTTTGGTTTTATACACTTGTGGACATGGACATGACTGGAACACCTAAATTTAATGATTTGGATATGTGAATGAATGCTTTTGGCATTATAGTGTATATGTATGCATAGCCACTGTCCAAAGAGAAAACATCTGTCTTCAGAATAGTATCTTTACAGGAGAAGGACTACAAGCAATTTTGGAGCATTTCTATTGGTCCATTCTTTATGAATTTAACACACAATGTTAAGAACTGCTGCTGTGTTCAAATGATATATTCATTCATTCATTCATTCATTATCTGTAACCGCTTATCCAGTTCAGGGTGGCGGCGGGTCCAGAGCCTACCAGGAATCATTGGGTGCAAGTGGGAATACACCCTGGAGGGGGCTCAAATGATATAGTAAACTAAAAGTGAAAAATAAATCTGGTGCTGAAGTTTCCTCCCTCAGTGCAAACATATGTTGTTAGGTGGATTGGAAGGCTGGCTTTTCAAAATGTGTGAGTGTATGATACCCAGTGAAGTCCAGGATGTGTTCTTGCCTTGCACTCAATGATTCTGGGTAGACTTCAGAAACACCCAGTGCAACCCTGAACAAGATGAAGCTATTACAGAAAATTAATGCGTGAACGAGTGAATGAATGAATGAATGGTATATGAATGCTGAATGCTGCAGCACGCCTGGTCTTCAACCAACCAAAAAGAGCACATGTCACGCCCCTATTAGTTGAGCTGCATTGGCTACACTTAGCTGCTCGCATCAAATTTAAATCACTAATGATGGCCTTCAGAGTATTCACTGTTTCTGCTCCCATCTACCTCAATAGACTCTTAAAACCATACGTTAGCGCCCGCCCTCTCCGTTCCTCAAAGGAGCGCCAACTAACACGACCAACCCCCCATACAGGTCAGTCAAGGCTATTCTCATCTCTGGTACCACGCTGGTGGAATGAGCTTCCAAGCACTAGCAGAGCAACAGAAACCCTCTCTGCATTCAAGAAATCATTGAAAACCCAGCTCTTCCGAGAGTATCTTTTGCACTGAATGTCTTTCTTTAATGCACTTATTTACTTCCTGGCATATTGCACTTAATGTAAGGTATTTTGTATAATTTGTGCTGTAGTTCGAATGTTAGATCCTCTTTTATAAGTCGCTTTGGATAAAAGCGTCTGCCAAATGCATAAATGTAAATGTAAATGTATATCAGTAATAAGCAGATTTCTAAAAACAAGCCACAGATGTCTTGCTCTGTTTGGAATTGTGTCCTAGATTGAGGCATAAATGCACAAACAACTCAGTAGCATACAGAAAGTTCTGGTATGAGCATGATATAAGCACACAAACATGGGCACCATTCGTTTGTAATTAATATTAGCCAATCAAATCTGTCATTGTGATCTCAGGGACGTTCCGATTTCATCAAGTATAGAACCATGCCCTTCTGCTTTGTTAGTTACTATACTGGCTATAGGCTTTGAATGACTTTTCTTTGTATCTTCTTTCATATGACCCATCATATTAATCATCCATTCCAGATATTGAATATAGATACTTTTCCAGTGCAGGAGGAGGACAGGAGTTTAATCCTCTGCCCAGTGTTAGGTAACACAGAGCCTGTAGTTTGATCTGCCTACAGCCATCTCCAGTTGAAGACATCACTAAGGGACTGTGATCAGAGAAGTATGAAATATTGATTAAAGGTTTGATTCATCATTTCATAGAGGTTTGATTTATACTGGACATCTCAGTGACTGCTTTTATGGCCTATGATTGCGTTTCATGACTTATATGAAGACTCTAGTTTGAGTCATTTGGTGAATGTGTTTATTGTTACCAAACATGTTGAAAAGGCACAGTTTGTTTGGGGCAGGGTAATGTGTTTTAAGGAACATTACAGGAAAAGAATAAGATTTCTTTAAAGCATTGTCATTAAAAAAAATAGATTTCTTATAGAAATAAAAAAAAAACATTTAAAAAAGATTAAAAAGATTTTAAAAAACTATTCATAAGAACCATTTAAAAATTACCACAGAATGCAAAAGTTACATACCAATGAAAGTTATACATCCAAGGCTAGACCCATTTAGACAAATGTATGTGTGGAATTTGTATGGTACTATGTTTGTCCATTTGCAGTTAAAATAGACTGAAAAAGCCTTACACACATTACCAAATCTACACAAATAACCCATTACTGTATTTCACAATAATTTAATTGTATAGCTTTTGTGCTACCTGCAAGAAAAACATGAATAAAAATTCCCCGTGTTTTATGGGGAAAATGTTGCAACACTGAACCAAAAATGAAAAACAGACTAATTATATGATGTGGACAATACCTCCACATAAGTAGTACTTTCACACAAATGCAAGTTGCACATGCTGTGGTCACTGATGCACCCTCATTCCATGACATCCATTTTCCCTGCAAATAAAACATTAAACATGGGCTCATTTTACCAGAGCATGTTTCAGCTCTCTTTCAGACCATCTGAGATGAGCACATGCCTAAAAACTCAGTGGTGTTTCAGCATGAAATTGATGTAGGGCTTTCATCAGTTTGCATATCTTTAGGCAGTGGTGGACTATGTTAGGTGATAATGGCTTTCCAAAGTAATTTTGAGCCCATGTGGGTATATTCATCACAGTAGCATTATGGTTTCTCATGCAATTCTGTATTTTATTAATAATAAATAATAATAATAATATAATAAGGATGGTATGGTGGCGCAGCTGGTAGTGTCACAGTCACACAGCTCCAGGGACCTGGAGGTTGTGGGTTCAAGTCCCGCTCTAGATGACCCTATGTTCTCCCTGTGTTCTCCCTGTGTCTGCATGGGTTTCCTCCGGGTGCTCCGGTTTCCTCCCACAGTCCAAAAACATGTTGGTAGGTGACTCAAAAGATTGGTGACTCAAAAGTGTGTGTGTGTGTGTGTGTCGCCCTGTGAAGGACTGGCGCCCCCTCCAGTGTGTGTTCCTGCCTTGCGCCCAATGATTCCGGGTAGGCTCCGGACCCACCGCGACCCTGAACTGTATAAGTGCTTACAGACAATGAATGAATGAAAATTGCTTTATAAAATAGAAAAATAAATAAATCTAATGAAGAGTGCCGATTGTAATTGAGAGAACGTATTCTGTTAAGAGATTTCAAGTTTTGAGCTGTGCTTTTAAATGATGAAAGTGGGGAGCGAATAGAAGAAGGTAAAATATAAGGGAAAGCAACCCTGAATGAACTGCTACCCATAGTAGCATAGAGGACCTGAATCTGAGGACTTTAATTTGTGAGATGGGACATATTGATGGAATAATAATATCAGATAAGTAAACACAAATCCATGCAGGGCTTTGAATGTTAGCAGGAGAATATCTGTACGGGATGTGTTTTGTTGCCAGTAGCCTGTGTAGCTAGTGAAGGAAGAGGGTGATGATATGATCATATTTCTTGATGGCTACCAAGACCCTTGCAGCAGAATTTTGGATGAGCTGACTGCATTACGGATATGACAGATTAAGAAAAAGTGTGTGTGTGTGTGTGTGTGTGTGTGTGTTGGGGGGGGGGGTCATATAAGCATTTGCATGTGTTCATTAGCTGTTCATTATACATTGTGCCCTAGATTAGGAATGACCTCTTCTTCTTTTCCTGGAGCTAATGTGAAATGTTGCTCTGGTAAGGACATGCTGGGTCTGTAATGAGAAAGGACTGCTTGTTCTCTGTGCCACACTAATATAATTTGAGTTGACTAATTAGTTGGTGTAATTGGAAAGCAATTTCTAAAGATTAATTAATTAATACAGTCAGGGAAGCAGCTACTTTATTTGAGAACGAGGACTTCATGTTCCATATTTACAAGTTTAATTGTAAGAATATGTCTTCTAATGTGATATCTCGCACAGGAAACAGAAACTGACTTCTAAATATGTGAGTTAATGGCTTTGAAATTCAACCCCCACCCACCCTCTCTCTCTTTATCTTCCTCTTTTATTTTAACTGAATACTGTAACAGCTGCTGTTTTTGTGTTTTTTTATATACCTGTGATATCTGTGCAAATATTATTCCAGATGCTGATCCTCTATTTTATAAAGACATTGCAAGAAGTTAAAATATTACATGGAAGTAGAAGATTTAGTATATTTTTCAAAAACAATAACATTTCTCAGTTTCAACATTTGAAGTATTGAAATGTTTAAATGAATTTCTGTACACTTTCATTATTGAACTGTGTAAAAAAAAAAAGAACATAATATTCATCATTTATTCATTATCTGTAACCACTTATCCGGTTCAGGGTTGCGGTGATTCTGGAGCCTACCCGGAATCATTGGGCGCAAAGCAGGAACACACCCTGTAGGGGGCGTCAGACACACATTCACTCACACATGTTTTGCATGAATTGATAGAGCAGTATATAAATAGGTATTTTTTACAGTAATGCTAATAGGCAGAATTGTACAGGCACACCGATTTACTACACTAGGCACAGTGGTACCATTTTAAAATAAGACTATACTGATAATGATTTACAATCTGTGTATTAACACATAGATAGAAAAGGTAACAGTGACCCATTCTTTACCAAATGTAATAGTGTAGTGAAAAACTAGTCTCATCTACAGGGTTAAACCTCAGATCTTGCTGACATTACTTTGTCTTCTCCCTCAGTCGGCATTCAGTTAACCATCTATAGTATAGTCTTTTTAGACATTGCCTATAATGTGGAGTTTACCTTTTCATGCAATTATTAATTTCACATTCTCAGGTCTCAGCGTATCCTTTACCTTTTCAGTAATTTCTCTGACACTTTCACTATTAGATGGAAAAAAAACGTCACTGTTTTCTTATCTCTGTTGAAAAAGGATTATTAATGAGAGCCTGAATAATAACCATGAAATAAGTCGATTTTTTAACCATTTTTAAAACTGTCTTTGCTGGTGAGCCTGCAAACTTATGCACATTACCGGGTTTCATAAGATATGAAAAACTACTGCATAAATGTAGAACTGCAATGAGGATATTGGTGAATGTTTATTTGTTACATTTATTTATCAGTAATGATTCTTACATACACGGCTATACTCTCCCCAAGCTACAAATTCATATAATTTTTGTGATTATATGACTTGCATTTGTGGAAGGTGTTGTGTCCAGTTTGAAATCCATTTACGCCCTGCAGCATACCTCATAATGTTCCAGGCAAAAATAATGTGCTCTCCCTGGGTAGTGATCAGAGAAAATGAGTGTGACGATGAGAAGAGAGAGTACATCGTTCATTTGTTCTCCAGCATGATAATATTATACTGCACTTCATCTGGAGAAGATGTTTGAAGTTATACCAGCATCATTGATTTTATTTTACCATTAATAACCAACAGTGAACATGTTCCATTTCTTGATTGGAAAGAATTTGCTACCTACACAGAGCCATCAACTGATTTACAATGAAAGTGCTATTTTTGTCAAATAAACCCACTTTCCGGAAAAATTAAGATTGCTTTGTAAAAGGCATTGAAAACACAATTATGAGATTTTAAAGCCTGTTTTACACCTGTTATTCACAACATATGAACAAAAGACATTTTGGAGGGCCTCAGAAAAGTGTTTGTTAATTCCCTTGAACCTTAATTTGAGTGACAGAATAAAAGATTTCCAAAATTTTATATTATTTTTTAAATAAATAATAAATATTATTTCAATTTGTTCCCAATAAAACACTTAAAACAGGTTGTGAGAGGGCAACATGAGCATGAGTCACATGGAAATCTGTTGTTACTAACCACGGTCCTCCGCTGCATCAAGAATCACATTCTGAAACTCTTTTACGTAAGAAGAAAGCCATGCACCTTTTCTAAACAGAAATGTCACTCCGTTCTCTGGGCCCAAGCTCATCTCTGATGGTCCAAAAGACATTGGCAATGTGTGCTGTGGGATAAAGAATCCATGTTTCACCTTATTTTTTGGAAAAACTGATGTACAATTCTCTGCGGGACCATCCAAACTATTATCAGCGATCTGTGTAAAAACCAACAATGATATGGGGGTGCATCAGATTTTATAGATATATTGCATGGTGGCGCAGCAGGGAATAAAATTAATCAAATAATAAATAATTATCTGATCCCACTACAGGGCGGCATGTTGGTGCAGCAGGTAGTGTCGCAGTCACACAGCTCCAGGGACCTGAAGGTTGTGGGTTCAAGTCCCGCTCCGGGTGACTGTCTGTGAGGAGTTGGTGTGTTCTCCCCGTGTCCGCGTGGGTTTCCTCCGGGTGCTCCGGTTTCCTCCCACAGTCCAAAAACACACGTTACAGGTGGATTGGCGACTCGAAAGTGTCCGTAGGTGTGAGTGTGTGAGTGAATGTGTGTGTGTCTGTGTTGCCCTGTGAAGGACTGGCGTCCCCTCCAGGGTGTATTCCCGCCTTGCGCCCGATGATTCCAGGTAGGCTCTGGACCACCCGCGACCCTAAATTGGATAAGCGGTTACAGATAATGGATGGATGGAATAAATAATTATCTGATCCCACTACAGGGCGGCATGGTGGTGCAGCAGGTAGTGTCGCAGTCACACAGCTCCAGGGACCTGAAGGACCCTCTGGGTGACTGTCTGTGAGGAGTTAGTGTGTTCTCCCTGTGTCCGCGTGAGTTTCCTCCGGGTGACTGTCTGTGAGGAGATAGTGTGTTCTCCCTGTGTCCGCGTGAGTTTCCTCCGGGTGCTCCAGTTTCCTCCCACAGTCCAAAAACACACGTTGGTAGGTGGATTGGCGACTCAAAAAGTGTCCATAGGTGTGTGTCTGTGTTGCCCTGTGAAGGACTGGCGCCCCCTCCAGGGTGTATTCCTGCCTTGTGCCCAATGATTCCAGGTAGGCTCTGGACCCACCGTGACCCTGAATATGCTGTCATTTAGACTATGGGAAGTATTTTCCCAGGAAGTACATGGTTATTTTAGCAAAACAATGCCAGGCCCCGTATGTAGTGCCGTGGGCAAAGCAGCTGAGACTAGAGACCTGCAGTACCACATTAACTCTTAGGCCTGCCTCTCCAGTTCTGGAAGCCTGTATTTATTATAATTTTGCATATTCACATTTTATTTATATTATATAGGATGATTAAGAAAATCAACATTAACATAATATAAAAGCAATGTACTGAAATATAAAATGCTAAATATTATTTTCCAGCAAAGTTAGACTGTCCATACTAAATGACAATGTCTGATTTAATTACATGCTTAAATACCTTATACAACTGTTTGCAAATACACTTCCAACAACATTTCTATGAATATTTTAATTAACTATGAATGAGACATAATGAAAAAACTTAACACTCATTTTCATAATTTTCTTATAAGAATTATATGCAGGTTTTATGATGATTTTGATGAAGTGACACTGTGAGAATGGTGCAAGCTTTTTCTCTTTTTAGAGACTTTTAAAATATAATTTTTTTTTTTTTCAGATTGGATTTGGAATGGGCCGGACAAAACTTGGTTTATGAGTTAGAAATGTTTCTTACTTGAGTAAAATGGCATGGTGGCATGGTGTATGTGTGTATTCTCCACATCACAGACTAAAATCTCATTGCTGGCCCCTCATCTGTGGTCCACTGCAGGGGCATCCAACTGAGTCTAACCAGGTCATGTGTTTTTCACAAGGTTCAGACTAGCACGATCACTCCCATGTTGACACTGCATTGTGTCCACTGTCAACTATATTAATACATGGTTATAATGTGACTATATCAAAATGGCTGAAGAGTCAGATGAATATGGCTTATTTTTTTTCATAGGAAATTTGACTTGTGGGATTTTTCATCTTCAGAAATTTAGCCAGAATCTACTACAGAATCAAGCTTTCCTTAATTCCCACACACTTATGAATCAAATTGATTCAAGTTTTCCAGATGGCATTCAATTGTGTAAAAATAATTCCAGTTGGACATGCAATTATGATTATGTGATTAAAATTACATTTTAACCATGAATCACAAGCAAATACACATGGCAGCTGTCTGTTATATTCTAAATATTCGGTGTATGCCATTTGGTTAATAACTGTGTAAAACATTATGTTTAGTCTGAATTTTATTACTTTTTGTTAACATATAATATTTTATATTATACCTTATTAATCTATCTCAAATGTAATCAGTTTGTTCTCGTTAATCTTGAAATATTTACGTTCATTGTGGGAATTGATGTGTAGAAATGTTATATAATTTATCTTGTTTTAGTCATAACTACAAAGGAATAATTAAGAGATGCAAAGATTTTGGTCATTCACTCTTCAGGAAGCATTTCTTTGCTCTGACAAAATAAACTGTGATGTCACCACTTCAGGGAGATTCTAGTCTAGCTCTGGAGTTCCTCATTTACACTGGACCCAATCAGGGCTTTAACACACTGTCAGGAGCGAGGGGCGGATTGAATGAGGCGGACGCACTCGCTAAAACACAGTATATTTAATAACGGATGTAACAACACAACGAGACTAAAACAGAACGAAAACAAACGGAGCAAAGCAAGCTAAATAAAACACGGTGAACTAGACAGGGTAAGCGTGACAGACGGACAAACAGCGAAAACAACGATAAAGGAAAAGAGACGGGGAGAAGCTGAGGAGACAGACGGACAGACAAGAAAACACGACCGACATGAGAAAGGTGAACCAACGTGACTGAACAAAGGTGAAATGAGAAATGTACGACAAACAGGACGTGACACAAGAGGGCTTAAATACAGACATAAACGAGACACACCTGGACAGATAACGAGGACGGGCTGACACATGACACGGACGAGGAGGCGGGACGAGGGCGGAGACAAGGATATAAACAAAACATAGCCATGTGCGAATAAAGCACATGGCGGGGACAACAGACAGACAGGACGAAGGCGTGACAGATGCCCCCCCCAAGAACGCGCAACTCCCGGGCGCGTACTCCTAAACCCCCCAGGAGCTGGCACTGGAGAGGGCACGGAAAACAAGACAGGACTCAGGACAGGACGGGAACAGACACAGGAGCTGGGGACACGACAGGACCGAATATACGAGACGGGACATGGGACATGACAGGAGACTGACAAAGGGGGGCAGCAAGAGACGAGAACGGACTGGACAGGACAGGAGTGGACACATGGGACTTGACAGGGTTTTTTACATTGGACATGACAGAAGACGGGACAGATGATAGAACTTGGTGCTGGGACTGGACAGGAGCAGAGACTGGTGACAAGACACTGGACAGGATAGGAACGTTAGACTGGACAGGGGTACGTGACTGGACAGAAGGCAGGACAGGTGACATGACACTAGACTGAACCGGAGACGGGACTGGAGACTGGACAGGGGATTGAAAGGGAAACTGGACCGGAGACAAGACAGGTGACTGGACATTGGACGGATACGGGAACTGGACGTGAGACAAGACAGAGGGTTGAAACAAGGACTGGACAGGAGACGGGACATAGGGTTGAAATGGGGCCTGGACAGGACTAACAGGGGACTGGACATGTTTGGGGACCAAAGACTGGACATGGGCAGGAGACAGGACAGGGGACTGGAATGGAGACAGGACCGAGGGTTGAAACGGGGACTGGAGAGGAGACGAGACTTGAGACTGGACAGGGGGTTGAAACATAGACTGGACAGGGCTGACAGGGAACTGGACAGGACTCACAGGAAACTGGACTGGACTAGGTAGGGGAACAGGGACCAAGACATTCAGGGGGACAGACACAAACACAGTGACAGGGACCGGGACAGACACAAAGGCAGAAACGGGTACAGGGACAAGGACAGAGACGGGAACCAGGACAGGGACAGACAATGGAACCAAAGTAACAGGGGGGTGCCCAGGACTGGCTAATGTCTGTGTGGCAGTCTGAGGAACCAGCCTGGGCACAGTTCTGGGGATCGGCCCTGAAGTCCTTCGGGCCGACCTACGGACATGGACAGGGGAGGCCGTAGCCACAGTCACGGGGACAGGAGCGGCCGTAGCCACAGTCACGGGTACAGGAGAGGCCGTAGCCACAGTCACGGGTACAGGAGAGGCCGTAGCCACAGTCACGGGTACAGGAGAGGCCGTAGCCACAGTCACGGGTACAGGAGAGGCCGTAGCCACAGTCACGGGGACAGGAGAGGCCGTAGCCACAGTCACGGGGACAGGAGAGGCCGTAGCCACAGTCACGGGGACAGGAGCGGCGGGAGCCGCCATAGTCACGGGGACAGGAGCGGCGGGAGCCGCCATAGTCACGGGGACAGGAGCGGCGGGAGCCGCCATAGTCACGGGGACAGGAGCGGCGGGAGCCGCCATAGTCACGGGGACAGGAGCGGCGGGTGCCGCCGTCACGGACACTGGAGCGGCAGGTGCCGCCGTCACGGACACTGGAGCGGCGGGTGCCGCCATCACCGGGACAGGAGCGGCGGGTGCCGCCATCACGGACACTGGAGCGGCGGGTGCCGCCATCACGGACACTGGAGCGGCGGGTGCCGCCATCACGGACACTGGAGCGGCGGGTGCCGCCATCACTGAGACAGGAGAACCTGCAACGTCCTCCTCGGAGGCAGGGGAACCTGCAGCGACGTCGTCCTCGGAGGCAGGGGAGCCTGCAGCGACGTCGTCCTCGGAGGCAGGGGAGCCTGCAGCGACGTCGTCCTCGGAGGCAGGGGAGCCTGCAGCGACGTCGTCCTCGGAGGCAGGGGAGCCTGCAGCGACGTCGTCCTCGGAGGCAGGGGAGCCTGCAGCGACGTCGTCCTCGGAGGCAGGGGAGCCTGCAGCGACGTCGTCCTCGGAGGCAGGGGAGCCTGCAGCGACGTCGTCCTCGGAGGCAGGGGAGCCTGCAGCGACGTCGTCCTCGGAGGCAGGGGAGCCTGCAGCGACGTCGTCCTCGGAGGCAGGGGAGCCTGCAGCGACGTCGTCCTCGGAGGCAGGGGAGCCTGCAGCGACGTCGTCCTCGGAGGCAGGGGAGCCTGCAGCGACGTCGTCCTCGGAGGCAGGGGAGCCTGCAACGACGTCGTCCTCGGAGGCAGGGGAGCCTGCAACGACGTCGTCCTCGGAGGCAGGGGAACCTGCAGCGACGTCCATGAAGACTGAAGAACGTGCGACGACGTCCACGGAGGCAGATGAATCTGCGACGTCGTCCACGAAGACTGGAGAGGCGCGTGTCGCGCTCACGAAGATAGGCGCGGCTGGAGGTGCCGCGCTCTCGAGGACAGGCGCAGCTGGAGGCGCCGCGTTAACTAAGACAGGCGCGGCAGGAGGCGCCGCGTTAACGAAGACAGGCGCGGCAGGAGGCGCCGCGTTAACGAAGACAGGCGCGGCAGGAGGAGCCGCGTTAACGAAGACAGGCGCGGCAGGAGGAGCCGCGTTAACGAAGACAGGCGCGGCAGGAGGAGCCGCGCTCTCGAGGACAGGAGTTCGTGCTGCTCGCCGGGCTCGCGCTGGAGCTGTAAAGGGTTTAGGGGGTTTCACAGGCGCACCCATCAGATCACCTCGAGGTGCGCCCCTGTTAGCCTCAGACCTCGGAGTTACGGAGGTGAGGCTAACAGCCCCTACCCTTAACGCCCCCCCAAAAATTTCCCCGGACCTGAGGGGGTAATCCTCCAGCGAGGGGGGAACTCCAGCACGCTTCTTCCGCCGGCTCCTACGACTCGCGCTGGAGCAATCACTCGACTCATGAATTGACTCATGAATCGATTCCTCCCGAAGGCGTTGAGCCACTGTGGCATGCATTTGTCGGAGCCGGCTATTCCACATCGCAGCCCTGTCGAACATAGAGTCTGTGCTAGCTGCGTCCTGGTGGTCGTACATTCTGTCAGGAGCGAGGGGCGGATTGAATGAGGCGGACGCACTCGCTAAAACACAGTATATTTAATAACGGATGTAACAACACAACGAGACTAAAACAGAACGAAAACAAACGGAGCAAAGCAAGCTAAATAAAACACGGTGAACTAGACAGGGTAAGCGTGACAGACGGACAAACAGCGAAAACAACGATAAAGGAAAAGAGACGGGGAGAAGCTGAGGAGACAGACGGACAGACAAGAAAACACGACCGACATGAGAAAGGTGAACCAACGTGACTGAACAAAGGTGAAATGAGAAATGTACGACAAACAGGACGTGACACAAGAGGGCTTAAATACAGACATAAACGAGACACACCTGGACAGATAACGAGGACGGGCTGACACATGACACGGACGAGGAGGCGGGACGAGGGCGGAGACAAGGATATAAACAAAACATAGCCATGTGCGAATAAAGCACATGGCGGGGACAACAGACAGACAGGACGAAGGCGTGACACACACCTCCAAGACATTGGTCATCAAGCACAGTTTAAACTACTAGCACTCAAGCATTTTCAGAAGAAAGTGGAAAAGCAGTACAAGAGAAAAATTCAGTAGAAAAAAGGAGGAAATTGGGGGAGTAAAAGAGAAGTTGAGTTAAGAGGAGAGAAAAAGATAAGGAGAAGGATTACACTGAAGCAAGAGAAGTTTTTCCTTGGAACTATGGACTTCCATTCTGGAAGTTCAACACTGCAGAAATGGAGTGAAAGAGGAGAATTAGAGATTAACCCCAGGGTGATTCTACTTCCAGCCAGAAAGATCCACTAAGTTAGAGCCATTGCCTTAAGGCAATAGAAATTCCAGCCAGAGATTTATTTCCATGTTTATGTCTTCCTTTTAAAATTTAGGGCAGTCATCATAGAGAAATTCCCTCGTGTTATTAATTTTCTCTCCTTCCTCGTGTATTGCTGTAGTCCATTTTACTATATGATTGTATAATCAATATTCATTATTTGATATTATATTTACAAAACCAGCTGTGTTGATAAAACCAACCCTTGGTTATTTGTTTGTGTGCCAAGACCCTTCTATGAATCAATCATAATAAAATTAATCAAATAATAAATAATTATCTGATCCCACTACAGGGCAGCATGGCGGCGCAGCAGGTAGTGTCGCAGTCACACAGCTCCAGGGGCCTGGAGGTTGTGGGTTTGATTCCCGCTCCGGGTGACTGTCTGTGAGGAGTTGGTGTGTTCTCCCCGTGTCCGCGTGGGTTTCCTCCAGGTGCTCCGGTTTCTTCCCACAGTCCAAAAACACACATTGCAGGTGGATTGGCGACTCAAAAGTTTCCGTAGGTGTGAGTGAATGTGTGTGTGTCTGTGTTGCCCTGTGAAGGACTGGCGTCCCCTCCAGGGTGTATTCCCGCCTTGCGCCCAATGATTCCATGTAGGCTCTGGACCCACCCGCGACCCTGAACTGGATAAGCGCTTACAGATAATGAATGAATGATCCCGCTACATAGCTACTGTTAAAGGAGCAATCTGTAATATTGACACCAAGTGTTTAAAATTGGAACTATAATAGTTTCAAAACAGTGGAGAGAGCTGTCTCCCTCCTCCCCATAAAAGAAGCTTGAACAGGTTGTCAGTTTGATGAAAACTGAACGAGCAAGAAACTAGTTTTAGAACTTGGGCGGTAATGGCTAAGAAGATTGTGCCATAGTAAACAGATTTACACAGAAAAGTGTTCATCCTTTCACTAAAACATCTACCTACGCAAAGAAGTGAACATGCGGCTGCCATTTCCCTGCATTTACAACCCTTCACAGTCCAAAATCCACATTAAATATTTCGACTAGACAAGTTTGGTGTTACTTATCGATTTTTTCCTTTAACCATAAATATATGGAAGCAAACCTGTGTCATCAGATTTTGAAATATTTATTTTGCACTGAAATTATGCATCTGAATTTTGTTGCTTTTAAATTGAAGTCTTCAGATTTCCACCTCTGAATATTTTGCTTCGCAATTATGCATCTGAATATAATTGCTCTTGAATTGAACTCGTGAATTTTCAAGAACACGTTTTCACTGTTATTATTCAACGTTAATAAATTCAGATTAAAAAATCAAGCTTAAAAAAATTCAAACAATGTATTTTGAAAATGCTCGAATTCCATAGGAAAAATACAGATGCCAAAATACACATCCGGGATACAAAGGATAAGCAATCGATTCTGTCTCCAATCGAACCAACATTCAACCACGACGCTGAGGTTAGCTACTTATTCGCCGGTTTCTTATTAGGATTTTCTCTTTCACCTTAAATGGTGCACTAGTTGCATTCTGTCGCCGCTAGATGGCGAAATACGAACACAATTTCCATACCGTGGAAAAACTACACGTTTAGCTCCCTTCCGCGGATTATTATCTCTTTATTTTGAAAGTGGCTCAAAATCTGAAATGCTCACTGAAGACATAATATAAATGACTATTGAAAAGGTGGTAATATTTCGTATTGAAGCACTTGGTTTCACCTTAAATGTGTCAGTTGATTTGCTTTGTTCTCCAGCTTCTTATTGAATACTCATTTCCACCTTAAACAGCCATGCGAAGTCAAAGCTAGCGCTAGGATTTTATAAACAAAACTCGTTTTAAATCCCTTCCCTTTTCCCCATTGTGTCAATTTAAAACACAGGACCAAGCGGACATCATATCACTAATACATCTACCTACTAGAGAAACGCTTATATTTGCTGTGTACTACCAAGCTTGATTTCTCCGTTCCACCTTAAATAAGTGAATATGCGAGGCTTTACAAACACAATTCTTAGTAATTAATTTGTTTAAAACACACACACACCACGGAGAAACACACATGAATCTGCATCAAGTTCTTTAAAACAAACTACGGCATTTACACTTTTCAATCATGTTGTTATTCACCTTTTTGTATAAAACACAAAACAGTCCTAACACCTTTCAAACGTCGCTATGCCTCACTTTCTTTATATAAGTCACCTATGGCCTTTACTCCCTTTAAACTATACATAGGCGCCTGTACTTCTATGTATTTTCAGAAATTATTTGTTGTTGCCTCTTCAGGAGGAAATTAACCAGCTCTGTTCTGTAGTGTTGCTGCATCTAAACTGCCTTCAATTTTTAAACATAAGGCCAGTATTTCCTCTCATTTACCTCTGTCTCTTGTCATGGAGATTTTTAGAAGGGCAATGGGTCTTTTTGGGTACGATAAAATATAACATTAAGTCTGTTCATTTGGTCATTTCATGGCTGTGAGACACTGTTTGTAGACCTGGCCACACGGTGGACTGTAAAATGATTAGACAGAGGGCGGGATGATAGGAACTCTGCTCTGGACCGGGCAGCTCTCAGGGAGAATATACTGCTTTACCAATGATGTGAGAGGCAGCAGTGTTTTAGTTTGGACTGTTTCCTTAATCTATGATCACACCCTGGACATTTAATGACTAAGTACAGTAAATATCCTACAGATTGCTCCTTTAATATATAAATGTATAATAAATATAACATGGTGAAACGCTCGTTCTTTGGCATATCTTTAAAATGAACATACATTTTGTAAACATTTAAAATGTTTTTTTTTTTTTTACCCATTCTTTGTTTCACATGACTTCCATTGCCTTATGATTGTGTTTACAGCCCAATATCCTGACATTTTTCTTTAGAATTTGCCAGTAAATTTCACTGCTGTAATTCCGGCATCAATCGTCCTGACCCAGGTGTAACACAATAAGTCCAAACTAAGATACCACCACCATGTTTCGAAGACGGCATAATGTTTTATAATGCAGTGTTCACCTTTATCCAGATATAATGCTTCTCACTTAAACCAATAGGTCTCAGAAAACACTTTTCCAGTAGCATTCTGGTTTGCCCATGTGACCCATATCAAACTGCAAACAAGCAGGACTGTTCTTCAGGATATACTTCCATATTACTTGTGTTGTTAAAATAAGATTTTGATGGATCCCTTTTTAAAATAAATAAATAAATAAAAATCGGGGCACCCACTCACACCTGATTGTTATGCCATTGATTGAAAATACCTGAATCTAATTTCAATTTCCTTTTAAATGTTAATCATCAAGGTTTGTATACATTTGCTACTCATTGCAATTGGAGCGTATTTGATAAATAAATGACCAAATGTAATATATATGTCTCATTTGTTTAACTAGGTTTTTTTTGCACATCCTTGCTGTCTAATGAAAAACATCTCAATTCTCAAGTATCTCAAATTTTGTCAACAGCAGCTATCCCTCACAATGTGTAAAAGGTTTCATGATGAAAGAACCAATAGAAATGTTCCCAAATTACTTGGAATTAAATCTTTTTATTTTGACTTCCAATTAATGTTTTTCCTTCTGTAAAGTTGCTATTTTAGAGACACATTTTCCATTAACAGAGACAGTATTCATAAAAATTTGTGAATACCTTTTCACAAATTGGTTTTGCCAACTTTCAAGAACCACTGTAAATGTTTTGTAGGTATTTTATTTATATTGTGCTCTATTGTATTAAATCGTATTGTTTTGTGAATGCAGGAACTTCTACTACATCACACTCCTGAGGGACCCCACATCCCGTTACCTGAGTGAGTGGAAGCATGTGCAGCGCGGCGCTACATGGAAGACAGCCCTCCACATGTGTGATGGGAGGCCGCCCACCCCTGCTGAGCTGCCTGCATGCTACAGCAGTGAGGACTGGACAGGGGTTTCCCTTGCTGACTTCATGTCCTGCCCGTCTAACCTGGCCAACAACAGGCAGACGCGCATGCTGGCTGACCTGAGCCTGGTGGGATGCTACAACCTGTCCTCCATGAGCGAGGGCCGGCGGGCTGAGTTGCTGCTGGAAAGCGCCAAGCGTAACCTGAGGCACATGGCCTTCTTCGGCTTGACAGAGTTCCAGCGCAAGACACAGTTTCTCTTTGAGAGGACGTTTGGCCTGCGCTTCATCACACCCTTCACGCAGATCAACAGCACACGTGCTGCCAGCGTGGCTGTGGAGCCTGCCATGCGCCGCAGGATCGAGGCTCTAAATGTGCTGGACGTGCAGCTGTATGAGTATGCACGCGAGCTGTTCCTGTACCGCGTACAGCACTGCCACCAGCAGGACAGACTCAGGGACCGTGAGAGGAGGAGGGAACAGCGCTGGAGGATGAGAGAGCACAGAGCCTCACAGAGGAGGCAGTGGAAAGAGCAAGAAGTGGAGGAGGGGGAGAAGGTGGAGGGGAGGAGGATAGGTGTTACAGAGGACTACAGCAGTCAGGTGATGCGGTGGTGAAGGTCCATCGACCCGTCCACGCAGTTTCGACATGCCCTTGTCCATTTGGTCTCACCATATTGCATTTGCCATTTGAAGGAACATTCTTTTACATTATTAAAGGAACAGTAGGTAGTATTTTTACCTTAACATTTCAGCTTCAAAATCATTGTGATGCTTCACTGACCTGTAATAGGCAGAATACAGTCTGCCTGTTAGCACTGCAGAAATTACAGTGCTGTAAAAGTGAATTACACTCTGCAACTTTAGGTGAAGCACAGGAGCAAAAATACCAAATTAGTACCTAGTGTTCCTTTAAGTGAAGTGTGTTGGGCAAGTTAACTTATAAATTAATTTGAATTAATTTATTAATATTACTGAATCACTGCAGATCAGGTGTTTTAATTTATTCAGACAAAGGGAAAAAAAGTTGTATGTACTTGTTTATGAAATTGCTTAACCAATCCCAGCCACAGCAGCCATATCGTTTCTTTCAGAAGAAATGGAATGCCTTTGTAATGGAACAGATGAGACTTGGTAATTACATTAGAGGACTTTGAAGACTGATGCTATGAAAAAAAAAAATAAATAAATAAAAAAAACAATCACACATTCTAAATCAAATTGTGAAAAAATCTATTTTCACAGAAGCAATGGAATTTGTGTATATAGTATGTTATCATCTCTGGTTACACTGGACTAGAATTAATGATTCATGAACTGGCCTGAACATATCAATTTGTCTACTTGAATTTTTATTTTTTCTATGTTGGCTTGTTCTCCTGGGATTGTAAAATATTAATATTATAAGCCTTACAGAAATAAACTGAGTAACAAGTATAAATGGAGGATGATTTAAGCCAGTGATCTTTGTTGTCACTGCCAATAGATGTAAATTGTTGTTATCTAAGTGTACTTAATGAATAGGATAAAATAAAAAAAAAAAATTATAAATCAACATTAAATGACATGGATGTACAATAGTGCATCTTAGTACAACTTAATGAATATCTGATCTATCACATAAATGTATTTCTTTGTCCTCAACCTAATAAATACACAATGACAAAATATGCATGGGTCTTGTCCCACTGCAGGAACACATTGATATATGTGTGTGTGTGTGTGTGTGTGTGTGTGTGTTATTAGGTGTAAAAAGACAAAAACTGTTTATTGATCTGATACCACTGTGAACAATATCAACAAAGGGGAAAAATGTATTTTCAAGATTTTACTATATCATTAATTTGATGTAAACAGTTAAAGTTAATTGCAGATATAGACGTTGCATTGCCTACAGCACAAATACAACCATTTAAGTCTAAAACAATCAATCAGTCTACATGTGTCTTTTGGGTTTTTGAGTAATGATAATAGTGGAATATTGGTAAATCCTTAAAAAACCTTCAACCTTCTTCAGGTTTTTTTTAGTTGTATTAGGTAAAACCTTATATCAGCACCAAGGTAAAATAATGGCTCAGTCATGCACTGTATTCTTAACCATTTAATTGAGTTCATCTTTGTGTGAGTGCCTTAAGAGGCATGGAACCCTGCAGACATCTGGTTTCTATTGCTACATCGCTTTGCACAATTGTGATTCTGAAAGATTCTCTTATATTTAATTACGCATTCATTTAATATATCCTTAAAAGAAAAAAAATCACCCTATTGAATGAAAGACAATATCATGCTAAAAATAAAGTCTCCTCTGCTTGAGGATACAGCAGATGCTGAATCTCATGGACAATATAGTTTCTATAACAATTTCACAGAAAGTTACTGAAGTTCATGTGAAGGTTGCTCTTATACGTCTACTGTATTGCTGCTCTTTACTCCGCCGTGGGCTTATGTCTGTGCCTGAAGTGGAGATGGGGTCATTTATGTGAATAAGGGTCTGCTATCTTTTATGAGTCAGTGCTGTATGCTGGACTATAATGGTGATGGTCTTACACAACTGAATTCAATGCTATGAGTCATTCCCTGCTTTTCAGACCAAGGTGCATCTGACAACAAGGTGAAGGCGTTGTTGACTAATTTCAACTTTATGTGAAAGAAAGGGAGAACTCTTCCCCTCCCACACAGCGTAAGACTGAAAAGGATATCAAAGACAGTGTGCATATATTTCAGTTGTTGCCTGTTGGGTATGCCCACTTACATGCTTTTATGTATCTAGACAACTTTTTAAAGATGTGTGACGTAACAGGACCCACAAGAGGGGGCAGTTGTACTTTTATGTGGAACCTGAAGGCTTACATCAGAAGTGCACTACCACATAGGCTATGAAAGTGGGGTGGGGGTAAGAAAGAAAAAACTGTAGTATGTAGAACTGTGGAAATGTCACAGACCAGCATTCACTCTTGTTACCAGCTTATACATGAACATGAATATTCTGGATTTGATCTTTTTAGCTTTAGACAACACAGATAGAAAGGCCATAGAAATTTGCAAACTTCACCAGGGCGGAAACATCATGCCTTCTAGAGATTAAAATGAAACCTCATACACTGTTCAGCCAAGGTTTCCAAGTTTGGTTTATGTTAACTTAGCTGCTAAGATCCATGATAGGATATGACTATTAGAGCTTGATATTATACAAGAAATTAATCATGCTAATGCTAATGATTGCTAGCTCCCAATGATTCACAATAATAATTGCAGGCCCTTCTAATTTGAAATTTAACATTTAGGGATTGCAGAAAATCCTTAGAAAATGGACATTTCTTTAACACTTCTCTGGGGAATAAATGATAATTGCATATTAATGTGATATGGTTTGGTCAAAATAAATAAATAAATAAAATAATAATAAAAAAACCTCTACCACTGCTCTCCCTGTCTAGACAGTCCTGTTCAGAATAGCTGGCACCTGTCACTTTAAATCACAATAAATCACAATTAACCTGTGCTGTGTGGGGAGACAGTTCTAAAATCCCCATATTTTATGCCAGAAGTGGAGCAAAAAACTGTTTAAATACTACTTGGACATTCCACAAAATAACAGACTGTGTTGTCTTGTTTCACAGTCTGTGGGTAGACATTTCATATACATAAATTAATGTGCATATCTAATTGAAAAACAATTGTCAAATAAAATATCAGTTTAAAGTTTTAACAAGCTGATAAATAAAGCATTTTTACAGTGACTCTTTCAGTAAAGAGCCCTCATGGTGTTCCCGTCCTAAATCTTAATTAATAAATTAAATAAATTAATTAATTAATTAATTACATCCTCGAAGGTAGCTGGAGACAACACACCCTGTAAGCAGCAACCTGAAATATTTAATCTCCCAGTTCAGTCATTGCACGTTGAATTCTTGCGTATCTGAATAAGCTTGTACAGATATAAACATTGTTTCCACTCGGACAATTGACTCGGTTGAGCTACACTGAGCTGTAGCATGTATGGATTGGTATATGTACTATTAGCTCACCTGCTTATGTGTGATGTAGCTTCAATTGATCCGCGCTGACTTTCTCAGCGCTCACAGTCGTAGAGTTTGCTGAAGTTTCACAAGAGCCGCGGACAGTTTCACAACTTTAAAATCAACAACAAAGTGAAGGAACGCCGAGTCTACGACAGGATCGTGGTGTTTGAACCATGAGCCACGCTAATAATCTCATCTGGGATTTAAGGAAACGCTCCCTCGGTTTAGAAGAGAGAACAAATTTCGTGCGGGCGGGTTATTTAGGTAGGACAAGGCAGTAATGTACTTCGGCTGTAGTCAGTGGTTTATTTAAAAAATGGATAAAGTAATTATAACACTCCAGCGTCCTGTTTCTACCACCAAAACTGCTTCATGTTTTAGGGCTGGAATATAGCCTAATGATATTTATTTACTGTCAAGGACTAGAACTAATTTAAAATAGCATTAATTGGGGGTTGTATTAAAAGGTTCCTTTGTGTTTTAGAAGTACGCATAAACACCAAAAATTTAATAAAGGGGCATAATCTGAGATTATTATGATAAATATTGTAATATTTGCTGTATTTTTTTCTTAATTGTTATGGATTTGATCACATTTACATCTTTAGTATATTTTATTTTCGTTTATATCTTCGATTTGTTAGTTGTTCTTTTATTTTTATATTTTATATTTATTAACATATGTTCTACAGGGACTCGTGAATTTGTCCAGAGGCTAAAGCTTGAAGCCGCTCTAAATGTCCACGATGGTTGTGTGAGTGTTCAATGAATTCAACTGAGCATAATTAAACAATGAACACGCAAATATATATATATATATATATATATATATATATATATTTAAATGTTTTAATTTCTGCCAGGTGAATACAATATGCTGGAATGATACGGGTGAATACCTCCTGTCAGGATCAGATGATACCAAACTTGTCATCACAAGCCCTTACTCTAGGAAGGTATTATCCAAAAAAGCTCCCTTGTTTTGAAAGGCTACCTTGGTTTGATTGAGTTAAACCATGGTTTCTGTCTTCTCTAGGTATTTTGTAGTGTCCATTCTCAACATCGAGCTAACATCTACAGTGCCAAATTCATGCCAGAGTCCGGTGATCACTGGATTGTTTCCTCTGCAGGAGATGGAGACATCCATTATTCCAACATCAGCAGAAGCCCCAACATCATGCAATACAAGTTTACCTGCCACACTGGCACTGTTTATGAGGTACAGGATCTCAACAGCATCACTGCATGTGACTCCTTAACAGCCTCTACAGGAATAGATGGTAGGTGCATTTCAGTCACCCCAAAAGTTCCCTCTGAAGTGGACTACACAGAGAATTCTGACATATTAAGGGAGATCCTAGACAATAAGGTGTGAACGTGTTAATTCTAAGGGAAGTAGTAACAGATTATTGTATTTATTTAAATCAAACAATACAAAAACACTATAAATAAGACACAAACCTGTATGACCATTAAATCACATTCCTATATTACATACACAATATGACACATGGCTGCAGTTCATTAGCTTGTTACTTTAGGGATTGGTCAAATATTGCTGTGCATCTCTCTCTCTCTCTCCCTCTCCTCACAGACTAACACACATGCACACCTCTCTCTGCTCTCACATACAAGCACATATGCACACACACACACACACACACACACACATTCTGAGCGAAGGGATATTCACATCGGTCACAAGCGGCTCTCAGCGCTTCAACAGATAAACACAATAGGGCTTGGAATGTTTATATTGGTACACGTTAGGTATATAATAATGAATTATGATGGCAAGTCTGGTGGAATTAGGTTTATATTTGGCATGCTAAAACAATTGTTCATTAATTTTCAACCAATTTATGAGTTCTGGTGCACATGGATCACTAGGGGCCACTGAAATGAAATTAATTTCTGCAAAATTCAATAACAGGTTGATATCTTAGAAACTTGGTTAATATCAGCCGACCAGTGTTCACCAAATCTAGGCTAAAATCATTAAGTTGTTTGATCTTGTTAGCTAAACTTTGCAAATACAGTTAAAAACCAGCTGTGTTTTATTCTGAGTTCTCTACATAAGCTTATTGTGCAAAAGTTAAAAATGTATTGTGCTGGGCTTAGACACCAGTCACTGTTTCTTGTCATTATATTTAAGCTTACTTTCCTCTGACTTTTCTCTTTCTATATCTTACATCTAATCTCCACAAACATGTCTACTGGAATATTAATAGTAGGTGTTCAGACTAGAAAATAAATAAATGAAGACTTTCTCTGACTTTGGTACAGGGGTGTATATAGGGTGTTGTTAGTGACCCGTTACTGATTTTTGGATCTCTTACAGATTCTTACAGTTCCCAAAGATCCGCACACTTTTCTCTCGTGTGGAGAGGATGGAACCGTCCGCTGGTTTGACCTCAGATTAAAAAAGGAATGCAGCCAAAGTAGATGCAAGGATGTATGTAATGTATTTAAATGCAAATCTTAATATCATTTGGTTGTGCTTGTTTGAGCACTGCATGATTGTTCAGTATTCACATTCAAGATATTCTGTCTAATTGTATTTATTGGTGTCCTGTTGTTTTGAATCAGGATGTCCTTATAAAATGTCGCAGGGCTGTCAGCTCCATGGCCATCTCCCCTACTGAGCCCTATTACCTTGCTCTGGGCTGCTCTGATAGCTCAGTACGAATATATGACAGGAGGATGCTGGGGACCATCACTACAGGTGCGACCAAGTATCACTTAATTTAATAAGCATATACACCCACAAATGGCAACAAGCTAACTTGAAATAATCAAGAAATTAAGAAGTAGCTTAAATATCACTTTTTCACATCACATTTTTCGCACAGGAATGTAGGGGTAATCTGAGAGCACTGTGAGGTGATTTCTTAAAGTTTGTGCAGAATCACAAATTATTAAATTGCAATACTTTAAGATACAAGTAATATTTTAGCATCTTAGGCTTGCAAAAATGTGGAACTGACAAAAGAATAAATAGAGCCATATATTTCATCTAGTGAAAGAACTTATGTTTTTATATCTCAGTATATATTACAGGAACAAAATAAATAAATAAATGTTTTTTTGCCACTGTTAAGGTACAAGCCTAATGTGAAGAATTTGGTAGGTTAGCTATCTTAGCTGCGGATATATAGTAGCACTTAACTGATGACAGAAACCACAAAAATAACCAAATTTCCACTCTAAAATGTGTTAAATGCCAAGAGTTTCACAAGGGGGAAATAAAGTCAGTTTTCTGTCAGAAAATACACGAGATATTACAAACGAGATATAACCCACATAATAAAGTTCATATGGGCTTACAACCTGAAAACTCCATTATATCTTGGCTTTTAGAGGGATAAATAGATGAGGTGATCCCTAAGCAGAAAATGTTATGGTGCTGGTTGTTCTGAATAGGGCTGTTCAGACAGGGTGAAATGTGTCACTGTGGTATTTTGATCATAGTCACAAACATGTACTTAAGAACCCAGTAAGCTGTGTTGACTTGTGGAAAAGGGTTTAAAAAAAAAGGTGTCTGAACTTTCTCAAATGGCAGAAAATGTTCTGTCCTTTCCTGTAAACTGCATCAGTATAACATGTCCAGTCTAGTCGGTGGTCCAGTTGCACTCCCAGCAAAAGAAGCAGCAAGTAATTTTTATCACTATTTCTTTCCTGTGAACCAGGGAGCTTGGCCAGTAGCGGGACCACAGGTATCTGTCTGCGCTTTGTGCCTCCTCACCTGACTGGTAGGTCTTGCCGTGTGACCTCACTCTGCTACAGTGCAGATGGACAGGAACTCCTTGCCAGCTACTCCTCAGATTACATCTACCTTTTTGACCCCAAAGATGACCAGGCTTCCAAGTTAAAAGGGCTGTCTGAAAACAGGAAAGAGGAGGTGAGATTAAAAAATTGAAGTAGGCTAGATTGGGGCATGTCTGTGTATACAATAAGATACAGGTTTTAAGCAAATCAAAGCTTAAAAAAGAAAAATAAAATAGTTTTTTCAGGTTTTAACCACATTGTATGCAGTTGATAATGTGTTGCTTATTACTGGATAGTTTGCCTGTTTGAGATCAGATGTTTGTGTTTTAAATACTAATATTAAAAAAATAAATGCGTGCACAGTTAAAATGAAAAATATAATTGACTTTAGTGCACAATGATTTATTTTTAAAATATTAACAGGTGCTGGTTCACCTTTTACTGTGGAACATAACGTCCAAGTAGCACATGATATTGTTTTCCCAGAAGGCTTAGCATATTCCTTGCTGTGTGTCTGAGTGACTGGACTCACATGCCTTTCCAAAAATAGCCTCTAAATCTAAGCTAGCTTCTGAAGACAAAAATAAAATGGAATGGCTATAACTATCATAGCAACAGTAGCCTCTTACTTAACATTGAAAAATTTACTTGACACATGTATAAGCAAAATATGCCTAGAAAAAATATTGTAAAGGATCAGTCACAGCTTTAAAAACTCCATTTCAAATTTAGGACTTGGGGCCTCCAACATACTGAAAAAAATGGGACATGGGTAAATTTGTTTTGGACCATCTGAGATTAGCTTGGGCCTGGAGAACTCTTTACTATATACAATAGAAGTATGGATTTCTCCTTGTGTAATAGTGTTTCAGGTTAGGTTTCTTAATGTAACCATGGAGTGTGTATAGTGAAAATTGTTTTCCAAGGAACTGCCAAGTCCATGTGGCTACATTTATCACAGTAAGATGATGATTTCATATGTAATACCATCTGAAGGCTCAAACAAGAATTTAGGCATAAATTCCCTACACTTTTAGCATGCTGCGGTCATATACTACAATCAAGTTGGTCAGTGAAAATATTGTAAAATTCTTTGTTATTTTGTACAAGAAACAAGTAATCCATAAAACAAAACAGAGAAAAACACAAATAAAAATGTGATTTGTATTGCATTTTGCAAATACTTCTGGAATCAGGACTGATTTGTTAATATTTACATGTTAATACCGTGAAACGATTTACAATATTACTTGTGTACCATTTTTGTGGTACATTTATCATATACGAGGTACCAACATGTGTGCCACCTGCTTTATTCTTGAGATGAATTGTATTTATACACAAAATAAGATGTAAAATATCCTATGCCAATCCCAGATAACCCAGATTGCAATGTTCTGTGTAATTGAGCAGTGATGTTGTGCTCTCTGGCTTACTCAGCTGAGGAAGCCAGGAGAGCGTAAGCTGACAGGGAGGGCTGGCAGTGGGGCTATTTCTGTTAGTTGTGTGACGTTTGACACAATCTTCATGATGTCACTCACAACTGTAGCAACCACCAGTGAAGCGCCTGAGACTGAGAGGTGATTGGTCAGACACAGGTCCCAGAGCCCGCCCTGAAACTGAGAGAGAGCGAAATGGTAAGTTGAGTCTAAAATAACACACACACACGCACAGATATATTTATATACCATAATACTGTGGGGTTGGATATCTATAGAAAGGGGTTAAATTTATATAGAAATGTAAAATAAATAAATATATAATTAGTGTGTGTACATTTCATTTAGAATTTTATTTAAACATATTACATTTTTGTGATTTTAGTTTATTTTTATAATAATCAGGTATTGTCATGAAATGTGAGCTACACAAAATGTCCAAAATTTTATAGACACTTCTAATGAATGGTGTCTTGAGTACTCACTGATGATATGGATGTTAAACTGTGACACAATCTCAGTTGAAGCAACAGCCTGGGTAGTCTAATTTGCACATTCCCCACTGCTAAGGGATTGTGGAACATTGGATCTGCAGTCTCTGAGTGATGAGCTACCATCCAGTACCTACAGGAGGACCTGCAGTGGAATTTCTGGTTAAGAAGTTGTCAGTCGACATCAGTATCTGACCTCACAAATGTTCTTGTGGCTGATTGCAACCAAATCCATACAGCAATGATCTTTTATTTGTAAAGTTTTCCCACAAGACTAAGAGGCTGTTAGTGCTGGAAACAATCTCTTGATGATACACTTGATTACACAAAAAAACAAATGGTCATCTACAACTTGGTACTGACTGATGTGCTTCTACTTCTTTTAGGAGAACCCAACTCAAATATATCACTGATGCAGAGAATGTCAGACATGCTGTCCCGTTGGTTTGAGGAAGCCAGTGAGGCTCAGAATAACAGGGCCCACTCACGTTCACGCTCAGGGGGTGAGCGCTTCCACACATTTTCATGCCTTTTTCATGGTTGTTTTCCAATATGACTTGTAAAGCCTGAGGGGATGTCACAACTGCAGTACATGATTTTTGGACATTACAGTGTGTGGATTGTTATGTTGTTTCTGTGTTTCAGCTAACATTACGCAGTCTACCAGTACACGCATGGCTTCAGCAGCAGATCAGACCATTGCAGAGGGTCCTGCTCAGGCCACTGCAGAGAACAGACCTTCCCCACCCTCTAGTCCAACTGCAGGGACATCATCATCATCATCCTCCTCTGCAATTCACAGAGCACAATATAATGGTGACTTACACTTCATCTTTCATGGATGGATTTATCAGATGTGTTTTTTTTTATTATTATTTAAGACAAGTTTTAAGGTTAAGGCAAGATTTTAGTGTGGAATCAAACGCCAGTCTGCAATCTGGAGGGCAACTAAGCTATACCAATTAACAGACTGTTGGATAAGCATGCATTGTGGTCAATTTGTGGCAATAACCATTAATTCGTAATACTCTATTTTTATCTCAGAGTTAGGAAGTTCCTCAAGTGCTCTTTCTGCCTCAGCAGAGCCTGTTTTCAGTCTGCATTACAGTGCAGAGGGTACTGCCACCAGCACCATCAAATTAGACTTCACACACCAGTGGTAAGTGAAGCTGACTGAGAAATATATGGGGATGTGATTTTGTATTTTTATGTGTTTTTTTTTTTTTGTAAGCAGGAGTGAAACAGCACAAAGCTGTAGATCTGATAGCAGCAGGAGACCCAGTCAAGGAGGGAGCAACAGTGCTGTACAGGGCACAGAGCAGAGCCAGCCTGGTGAGACCTGAAAACATTCTCACTACCCGCCACAGTAACTGAGCAGTTAGTGTCGGCACAAATTCACATTTTCCTTTCTGGTAGCAGTAACAAATATTTAGATTTGTCTGGTCCTGACACAGTTATATTTTTTCCAAAACTTACTGATCATTGCATTTCACTTCGAGTGACCTTTAGTACCATACACTATATGTTAATATGTTTGTGGACTACTGTTCATCCAGCATTTTTTTTTTCTTTAAATAAAAGGTATTAATATAGAGCTTGCTTGCTTATAGAGCTCCCAATGATAAGGATTAGTAATCCATCATTCAAGGGACCACAATTCCACTGCTCCCCAGGCCATTGCTTGTGGGCTTTATACCCTTCTAGCCAAGGCTTGTGTTTGAGCATGTTGACTTTATTGGCATGGTCAATTTATGTGCAGACCCTCCGGAACAGCAGTGGCCAATCCATGGCTCTTTTCCTGTACAAGAGCGGCTCTTCCATTCACAATAAAAAATATAGTTGTTTAGTCTGTGTACAGTTGGACAATTCAATATTCGTTTTGAAACAGGAAAATGGGAAACAGACAGTTTCTAATCTGTAAACAGAAAATCTTTATTAAATACAACTGGACAATGCTCCGTCTGTGTCTGCTACTGTGTCGCAGGATTCTATGGAAGAATGAGTGTTCCTTAAGGACTGTAATGAGATTTTGGTTTAAAATGATACTGTCTGTCTCTTTCTTCATCCCAGTCCTGCGACATGGTGCAGATATTACTCTGAAATATCAATCATTATTGCAATTGTCTAGTTTCAAAACCCTCCTGCTGAGCAGCATCTCCATTCATAATAAGAGCAGCGGAATATATTCTAATTAAATACAGGTAGTGAAGAGGATTTGACTCCTAAAAATTAGATTCTTCGAGCGCCTGGAATTTAAACTCTTGGATTTGGTCAGTCTCAGTTTGTGATTGTTATAAGAAGCTGAGTTTGCTGTAGAAAATTTGTGTGCACACACATTTGTGTAAGTACATAGCTTGTGGCTCCTGGTAGCAATGATATTTTTTTTTGTCTGATAATTTGGTTACTGCCACCGACTATTCAATTTCATTTCATGCATTTCTCTGCAAATACAAGCTGCATTGTGTGCAAATGCATTTGTGCAACTTTAACTAGCAGACATTGCTAAGGAGACTTAACTTTTAGATGTATAACATACCATGCTCAAACACTACTCACATTTTTTCTTTTGTCTAAGGAAGATTTTCACAGCCAACCATATTACTATAAAAAATGAGTTCAGGCAGGTGAGATATTAGAGTTAGGGTGTAGGGTAATAAAAATATCACAGTGAGATATATATATATAAATTAGCTTTGTAGAAATGGCGGTATATTTAAATAATATGCTGATATTTGCATATGTAAATACCCATAAACGTTAGAATTAAAATGTTTGTTTTATTGTTAATAATAATAGATTGTTGCCAGTGTTATGGATTTTAATACTATATATATTATATTATATATCTCCTGAAACAATCCGACATACTTTGAATTTGATAATGTATAAAAGGCTGTGTTTCTGTACATTTGAGCAGAGAGGGAAAGACTTCCTGGATGCAGCATAGAGACAGAGAGGCAGTCTGAGGCAGAGTTAAATAGACAAACTCATGACAACTTGCAAGTGATGGGCTTAGATGAGCGAGATGATGATGCAAATCCCACCTCCTCCTCACACAACCTCAGAGGTCCAGCTGACAGGTATATACCACCACATTAAAGAATTCTGCAGCATGTGCTCATGTTGAAAGGGATTGGCTATTCAATGTTTTACTTTTTCTTTTTATTATTAATATTTTTTTCTTTTTTCCTCCTCCTTCACAGATTTACCTTTAGGGGATCAACTATAGGTGATCGGGTTCTCAGGTAAATACTAATTCTGTAATAATTAGATTACACATTCCTAAAATGACTATTTATATTGTGTGTGTGTACACCTCTGAAGGAGTCCTGTGATTTTTTGCATTAATATGTTAGAAGCAGACTCGTTAAGTCCTCTAAGAAGCGCGGTTGGGCCTCTGTGGTTCAGACTTGTTTTTCCAGAACGTCTCACAGATATTTGATCTGGGGAATTATGAGAATTCATTAAAG
Source organism: Hoplias malabaricus (assembly GCF_029633855.1). NCBI lineage: Eukaryota > Metazoa > Chordata > Actinopteri > Characiformes > Erythrinidae > Hoplias > Hoplias malabaricus. The sequence continues at coordinate 67,924,297 of NC_089802.1, read as the reverse complement.
GGACCGTCTATGATTGTGGGGAACTGTAGTTCTCTCTGGTTTGTTTGCGTTCAGAAGCTCAGCGTCTTTTAAAGTGAAATATACTTTTAAAGTATGTTTGAGGTGAAAAAAAGACTTGTTTGTACATGGCTTAAATTGAACTTGTATGTTTTTATTCACTGTTTGAACCACAGACTCATTTGCAACTCAAGTTGGTTAGTTTAGTAACACTTTTGCTGTTTACTTTCATGAAGTTAGCGCTTTTGTGAATTTGTAGATTATCTTAAATAGTCCAAAACAGCAAATCAGTATTACCCACCTATAGAGCAATATCCTCATCTCGGTTTGTGCTTTTCGATGTTTAGAGTTCTCTCCATTGTCTAAAAACATCAGTTTCTAGATGCTGTTTCATTGGCATGAGCAAAATGAGAGAGAATGCATTTCAAGCACACAGAGAATTTAATTTTATTTTTAAAAAAGTGTTTTTTTGATTACAACAACATCATGAACATTAGCCCTGATTTGGAAACCTTTCAACAATTTTTGTAGTGTGGCAGGTAGCATTATATGCTGAAAGGGTCCACTATTATTTGGGAATACTGTTTCCATTAATAGGTGTTCTTGTTCTGCAGCAATGTTTAGATAGTTGCCACATGTTAAAATAACATACATTTGTATGCAAGGACTCAAGGTTTCGCAGCAGAACTTTGCCTTGAGCATTTCAGCACCTCAGCTGGTTTGCCTTGCTCCCATAATGCAATGGTGTGTCTTGGTGTAATCATATCCCCAGGTAAATGACATAGATGCACCTGGAAATCTACATAATGTGACCAAACCACCTTCTTATATTGTTCCACAGTATGCTGATGTGTCCAATGTAGGCATATTTGGCAGTGGACAGGGGTCAGCGATCTGTGACTACACAGCAAGTTGCTGTGCGTTGTGTGTTCTAAAGAGACAAAGTATTCTGCCATTAGTGTGCCCCCATGTTTTTTAAAATATATTGGACTTTGGGTCTTTTTGGCTGCTGAGAATTACATACTAAATACTGTATACGTGAATAGGGTCTTCTTTGGTGTCAAGGAGCCACCATTCATTGCATGTATCTGTGAGGCAGCTGCTATTGCAATAATAAGGTAAATTTGTGGATTTTTCCATACATTTACCTGAACTTACTTTATTCCTCTTGTTCAGACGCACAGCAGCTGCCAGGATCCAAGAGATTTTCCGAAGGAGAAAAGAGCGGAGGGAGATGGAGGAGACTGAGGCACTTGGTATCAAAAAGCCAGTAGCAAAAATGTCATTCAAAGGCCACCGTAACTCCAGGACCATGGTACAGTCATATTTGATAACAGAAACAGAAATTCATGAGGCAATATTTAATCAGGCTCTTGAATGAACAAATGCCCAAAATGCTTATCAGAAGTAGTCAGAAAAATTGTTAACCCAGTTTATTTTTCCAAATGCATATTTCATCCAAGCAAGCTTATCTCTATTTCCACTCAGCTTCCACTCAGAGTTGGCTCGCTGTAAAATGTAGGCTTCCTTTAGGCCAAAGACAGTGGTGCTTAAAATTTGTTATATATTCCTTGGTTCTATACTCAAAGTCCATTCTCGTAGCTCCACTGTCCAGACAGTAGCACTTTGTAGTTCTTCAATAATAGACTGTAGTCCATCTCTCGCTCTGCATACTTTGTTTGTCCTTTTTCACTCTGTTATTCAGTGGTCCGGACCCTCACATAACAGGTATGATTTGGGTGGTGGATCATTCTCAGAGCTGCAGTGACACTGACATGGTGGTGTGTTAGTGTGTGCTGTGCTGGTATGAGTGGATCAGACACAACAGTGCTGCTCAAGTAAAGTCAGAGATAGTAGCTCTGATCTGTTGCTGCACAATTTGTGTTGGTTGTCCTCTAGTCCTTCATCAGTGGACACTGTTGGCTGGATATTTGGTTGGTGGAGTATTCTCAGTATAGCAATGACACTGAGAGGTTTAAAGACTCAAGCAGTCCTGCTGTGTCTAATCCACTCCTATCGGTGCAATACATGTTAACACAACACCACATCATTGTCACTGCAGCGTTGAGAATGATCCACCACCCAGGTCGGTATGATTTGGGTACTGCTCTGTGGTGGCGCTGATCATGGAAGAGCAGGGTGAAAGAGGGCAAGCAAAGTATGCAGAGCAAGAGGTGGACTACCGTCTGTAATAGTAGTACAAACAGCTCCAGCATGGTCAGCAAAGCTAAGAGAATGGCCAAGGAGAACAAAGAGTTGCTCATAATATTAGTTGATCAGTGTATATTGTATCTGCTAAAATAATATCCATCTGAATTTGAAGATACCACTCGTAGACGATCGTATAGTGCTCCATCAGTCCTACAGATATGAAAGTTAGAACATTTATAAAAACGCTCACTGAACAATGGTTCATTTCATTATTTTTATTTTTTTGCTAGAGTAGATCAAAGAGGCCTGTTTCTGGGGCAACAACTTTGTTCTAAGTGGTTCAGACTGTGGACACATCTTTATATGGGACCGCCGCACTGGAGAGCATGTGATGCTACTAGAGGCTGATAATCATGTTGTGAACTGCCTCCAGCCACACCCATATGAACCATGTAAGTACTTCCAGCATATAATTCTTAGCAGAACCTTTTTAAACTGTGCCAATTCTGTATGGTTCTTAGGAACATTGGGACATGTAGAAATATTATTTAGTGGTTCCGCAGTGATTTCTGTTCATTCTGTTATAGTGCATAGGAATATATTTATATAATGTCATAAATGTGTTTAATTCAGTGCTGGCATCCTCTGGACTTGATTATGACATAAAGATCTGGTCACCTATGGAGGAATTTCCATCTTTTGACAGAGTGCTGGCTGAAGAAGTAAGTATAATGAAAAATGATTCTGAAGCCTTAATTCAAGGTGCTATTCTTGAAAATCTCTTAATTCACAGATGATCAACCTAAGTCAGGTCTGAAGTCTGCCTTCTGGTGATTACTATGTTAGAGCTTAATTGTGGGCTGCCTGGAGAGCCAGACATTGAGTTGAGACACACCATATTATATTAATGTCTGTCATGCTTACTGTTTCATTTATAGGTCAGTTTGACATAATGTAATGTCAGCTGCTGTATAAAATTTAACTGTATAAATTTTATGTAAATAAATATATATACATTTTCAGTTTTAGTAAAATACTACTGAGAAATGTACAAAGTTTTCTGTAAACGTAGAGTTGGTTTTGTTTAATAATAATCCCAAACCAATTCATCTGATGTTAGTGTCTGGAATCTGGGGTTGCCAGTTCATTGTCTTATAATCACCAGCAGAACAATCAGTAATCCTAAACAGATGAATTCTTGTATCAGGTCAAAAGGTCCAAAAATTCAACTTGCAAAACTACAATAATTGTTGTTGTTTTTTCCCCCCCAAACAATTAAAAAGTTTAATATAAAGTATAAGTGATTTAACCCAGTGGAAAACATGCATCTGTCTCAACTGAACTGTGTTGCAGGCATAACATTTAAAATGTGTTTATAAATTCAAAATACAATAAAGCGGGTGAAAGAAAACATTGGAAAGCTTTGTACATCTGTCAGTTAAATAAAGGTTTAAAAGAATTAACAAATCACAGGTTCTTGTTTTATATTGCATTGTACAGAAAAAAACTCTTCTGGAAACAGGGTCAAAAAAAAGTGGTTTAATATGTACGTGTCACCCCCTGCAGGTGATACTGCGAAATGAGCTGATGATAGAAGAGAGCAGAAATACTGTAACAGTTCCAGCATCATTCATGCTCAGAATGCTGGCCTCCCTCAGCCACATCAGATCAGGTCAGTCTAACTATTGCCTCTCCAGCATCCAATCAAATGGGTTATGTCAATGGCATATGGTCTTGAGTAATGACAAATCAGATCAGTCTACACTTTATTTAGGATTGGGATTTTTAAGTTGAGTATAGTATCTTTCTTTGCAGATCGATTGGAAGGAGATCCATCAGAAGGCTCAGGACAAGAGAATGAAGACTGAGACAAGACATGGTGTTAAACCGTTATGTAACCTTGTTTGAATCTGTGATTTGTAGATATTTAATGCAAAAGGGTTATGGAATTTATGCTTAAGTACATGCTTTTGTAATAAGGTGAAATGCAAGCTGAGTTAACTAGTAGCCATAGCAGAACAGTATGTTCTAAAGAGTTACACATGTAAAACAGGGTTACGACATTTGATTTAGACTGACGTTTATTATTATAGTAGGCAGAACTGGTTTAATAAGCAGCAATTATCTCATTGTTAAATGGGGAGATTATTTTTGATCCTGGGTTTGGTAAGAGTAAATAATGCTCATAAGCATTAATGAACTATTTCACTATTAACAATGACTGCATCTGTGGAGTGAAACCAAAATGCTGTAATGATTGGTGGTCAGCTCTTTTCTACACTCCCTGATACACTTATGCTCAACCTGTGATGCTTTTTTTGCAAATGAGAGGATGTAATCATTCGAAATGTACTGTAAATCCTGAAATGTCCTAAGTAAAAAGAATTACACCTCAGCCTCAAGTGAATCATTTGATTCATTAAAATTTTACAATTTACTAAATTTAATAGATTTCTTTCTTTATCCTGTTTCAAAAAAAAAAAATCCCAAATTCCCTTTAAATCCTAAACTGAACACCTTTTCAGAAGCGTGAACAGATCTCATTCCTTTTAACAACTGAGATAGACCGCTAATTTCCTATTTTATCTTAAATTCCTTTTTAATTGAAATTTCCAGTCCAAATTCTCAGTAATTTCAGAAATTGCGTGTAGTGCCTTTTTCATAGAACATTTTTGTATATAATAGAATAGAGCAGTTTGTGTCCTTTCTTTGAAATATTTAAGTCAAGTGCTCTAAATCTGATAACAAAGACTGTCTAAATGAGAATGAAACAAATTAGTGGAAGGACAAAAGGTAATATGGACAGACAGTTACGAAGTAAATGTAATTCGCTTCTGTACTTTACTCAAGTTTTTCCATTTTGGGTGACTTTTTACTTTTACTTCACTAAATTTTAAAGTAAATTTTAATTTTTTACTCCATTAAATTATGAAAATCTGCCATTACTTTTTGGTTAATGTGTGAATAAACTCGTAACGTGTCTGGATTAATCTCCCAACTCCACATAGAGGCAACCTTTGCTAGGAGACAAATAAACAGTTGTTGCGCTAAAAAATGTGAAAATATTTTTCTGCCTAAAACCAATAAAATACCAAAGACAGGCTTTTGTTTTTATCAAGTGTTGAGCGTATTTGAGACTGTAAATAAATCACTTTTTAGTTCTTAGAACTGTTATGAGTTAACAAAATGATTTGTACTGCTTAGTATTTGGAGGTATTTGAGCCATCAGTAACTACTATTCATTCATATACACGGTTTACCTGTAGATGTCACAAATCACTCACCGAGTGTGAGAGTCAGTTGAAGGTTTATTAAACACAATCCGTGAAGCGAGGTCAAAAGCAGAAGAAATATTACAAAACCCAAAAATCTGTACAGAGAGATAAACAAGTCCAAAAGATAAAAACGAGTATCAGACAAGAAGTCAAAACCACAGCCTGTTTAAAAGAAGTGTTTCAGAATTACAGAAATCGCTCAAACCATGCTCTGCAACTATGTAGACAAAACTGAAAGCTTAAAGGAACACATATTTTTACCTTAAAATTACAGCTTCAAAATCATCGTAATGCTTCACTGACCTATAATAGGGAGAATAGAGCCTGTCGAAGCTACTCTCAGGTCTGCACTGCAGAAACTGCACTATGTAACATTTGGAGGAGGGTAGGAAACCACCCCTTCCCTTCCCTACCAATTTCAGTACAATGCTGTAAAAGTTCTGGAGAGGTGCGCATAAGGTTGCGCTGCCTACGGCATAGGTTCAACACAGAAGCATTAATTGGGCTTAATACTCAGGAGAGAGAAACCTCTGTTGGTTTGGAGGGGCAGCACACACTGGGGAACCAATAGTAACATTAGAGTCTTTTTTTACCTAAAATGTGTTAAACATGAAGTGATAATAGGACATTAGAGCCATAATACGACCTAATACTTTGACTTTTGATACTTAAGTACATTTGAAGGTAAATACTTTTGCACTTTTAATCAAGTAGAGATCTACAACAAGGACTACTGCTTTTTCTGAAGTAATATTTCACCCGGAGTACCTGTACTTTTACTCAAGTACGTGGTTTGTGTACTTTGTCCACCACAGGTCACTTGTGAATGTGATTTTTCTTTAAGAAATGTGAATGTGATTTTTCACTTTTTGCTTTGCTCTTTAAGTTGCAGTTTTTTAAATGTTTAAAATAAATTCCAAGTTTCATGTATGTATACCACCACTTTCAAAAGTATTAATACTAAAAATATGCTGCTAACACTAATAAAAATAAACCATCCAAGTTTTTTTTGGTGTGTAAATTAAGCATTTTTCAGTAAGTCTGTTACAGGTACCACCCTATACTTACTTGACTAATTAGTACTTTATTAAATTAAATCTGATATACTTCTGATAGAACAAATCTGAAATGGTTGCTCTGAAAATTATATATTAATCTATATTATACATATGAGTTTATTACATCATTTGAACACAGCTGCTCTCCTTCACACTGTGTGAAAATTTCATGAAGGATGGACCAACAGAAGCTCCAAAATTACTTGGAATGTAAATTTTTTACATTGACATCCATTGAAGATTAAGAAGGTTTTTTCCTTCTCCTGTAAAGTTACTATTTTGGGAGATGCATGTTTTTCATTGGACAACGACCAAATATTATTATGCTGGCACAAAACTAACATTCCTCAAGTCATCTGTAGATTTAACACAAGTATCTTTGCCTCTCTATCAATTCACCACACAGAAGAATAAAAACAAACACTAACTTCTCAATTACACTAAGTGTGAAAGATGGGCACTGCTGACGTTTAGCAATGCTATAGGCAGATTTCTTTTATTTCATCTTCCTCCTTCTCATCATTCACTATTCCCTCATCGATGCTCTGTGGGCGGACCCTCTGGCCATCAGGGTATTGCAGAATTCTCTGCAGGGGTTGTGTTTGTAATATGCTTTCAGACAGAGACCCACCTCCAAACAGATGCAACTTGGCATCACTCTCAATGGTCTTTGCCAAGCAGGTTGCATAGTTGTCAATGAACTGGTGTATCTCAGCCTTCACCTGGTGAGTAGACTGATTGAAATTTTCACCTGTGTAAAAGAGAAATCAGCACACACTTACATTACAATATAACCAAAAAACAGTAAAATGGGCTTTCTAAGATACATATAATCACTGAAAACCAACCAAGAACCTTGTAAAATCTTGGAAAATTGCAAAACAAAATTGAAGTGACTATCTGTAAGTGAAATCTGATAAGATTTATGATATGCCTCATACATCATAAAGAGGGCACATTTAATCAATAACCAGTGTTCACACTTGTTCATGGATGTAGGATTATAAACTATATTACCTTCAGAAACATGATGCCCCTGCTGATCCTCAAATGTTATGGAGCTCCCCTGCTTGTTCAATATAGCACTATAGTGTTTTGTGTTTGAAGTCTCCGTATTCTCCAGCAACATGATATCTGTACCTGCACAGTGACCCTTAATATTACCATATGTAACCAACCCATTAGCAGTTTAGTAATCCACAATTATGGCAGTGTTTCCAAGATATCCTTGATAAGACAAATACCTGAGTCCTGTGAGAAGCTGAAGCCAGTATCTCCTGTGCTGCTTCCTGCTCCTAACAGCTGATTTCCACCCACCAATATAGCTGTCAAGTGTGGAGACATACCCAGATCTAAAGAATGGAAAATGGTAAGTACTGACAATTTCTGTAAAATTAACAACAACAAAAAAAAACATTTAAACCTGACCTGTTATCTGGTCGGAGATGCTAAAGAGGCGGGAATTTCTGTGGCAGGTGACAAAAGACTCTCTGTAGTAGCGATCGCCACAGCACATCCCAAGCAGCTCCTTGCACACGGTTTTATTCCACAGCCCATAGATTAGAGGATGACAGACAGCACTGAAGAAGGACAGCCATGTCACAAAAGTCTGTATTTCTGAAGACACTGTCCCTTTCCCCAAGACTGCCTCTGCACTGATCACAATTATGTATGGCCCCCAAGTCAGTAAGAAAGTCCCGACCACTACCAAAATGGTGAGCAGTGCTTTACATTGTCTGTCAGCTTGCACAACGCTCCTCCGGCTCCCAGCAGAGTAGATGGAGGTGGTTGAACTCTTGCGTTCATTTTTCTGTGAAGATGGAGTGGGCTCTTGGGCCACAACCACAGTCACACAATGCACCTTGCGAGCTTTGTGACAGGCCACACGGAATATAAGGCCATAGCACACTAACATGACAAAGAGGGGAAGCAGGCTGCACCATGTGACCCAGAATAGTGTATAGCTAACCTCCTGGTGCCAAGCTGCCATACATGCTCGCTTGGAATGGTCAAACTCAAAGGTGGACCAACCAAATAGAGGTGGCAGGCATCCTACCAGGGAGTGGAACCATACACAGATGATTGCCACTACTGCTCGATTCCCTGTGACCTTGGTAGGATAAATCACGGGGTGTACTACTGCATAGTACCTAAACAAACACACAGGAAACAAAGGAGAGTAGGAATATTAGTTATTCTATTAGCATAGACAACATTTAAATCTACAAGATGACAAAGCATTTAAAATCTGGATAAGAGTCTTTGCTAAAGACCACCAATGTAAATAGGACTCATTCATAAGTTTTGGTCAAAGTTGGTCAAAATACCACAAGGATGAAACAACACAGCAACATCGTCCTCCTGTCTAAACATCCCTGTTCAGAATGACCAGTTTTAGTGCCTGTTCCTTTAAATGAAAATGAGCCACGGCCACATTTTGGCGTGAATGCCCAGGAATGAAGAGCGAGGAGCAGAATTTCCACAATGTAAGAAAAGCTGTCTCCATGATGATACACTCAAGTGTAAATATTCCATACCGTTAGTTAGGGAACATAATTTTACCTTATATTATTATAATTGTAAATTTTAAAACGGTGTTGATTTCATAATGAATTGTGTAATGAAATATTACAAATATTCAGCTCTCCTCCTGGAGAAGAGAATGTAATGTGTCTTTAAGGAACAAAACTGAACTTTAAAACCACTTTTGTACCTTTAAATTTACATTTAAAATATACCTTTTGTGACCTTTTTGTCAGAGAGTGTGGTTTTAGCCATTTTCTCGTTTCTCTATATTCTCACCATACTTTATCAGTACATATATTTCTCAGCACTCTTTGTGTTTGTTTTGCTGTTGGGCAGACCACAAAAAATTGACTGGGTCCAAATTAATGTGCAAATGCACTGACAGGGTGATTTCTTCATAATATGCCAATTTGAAATAATGTTCTACTGAAGAATTTTATTTGTGTATTGTAATTATACAATAACTAGAATGGTTAGGAGCAATGTGAAAAGACTGCGAGCATATCAATGGGAGCATTCCACAACTGGATGTCTTTAGTATTCTGCTAAGCATTATTGTTCTGTAGATGCCTTGGATTTACTACAGATTCTTTGACAGAACATGAGATTTGTAAACACAAATTAATACTGAAAAATAACCAAAATTGAGATTAGAAATAAAAGAAACAAATGTGTTTTGTGACCTTTGAATGAGGGTGAATGTGCAATTATTTGTTTTTTTAACCCATTAACACATTGGTTGCTGTGAAAACAAACACACAGCTGAAGGCAGCCACCCCTGGCACAGTTGTGGGTTTGGTCCTTCACTCCAACCATCCTCTAACCATTAGGCTGCCCAGCATTTAAGTTAAATGGCATTATATTTCACAGTAAATGTAAAAAGAAAAGGACAGTCTCACCTGTCGATGGCAATGGCTCCCAATGTGAGCATACTTGCAGCACTGATGAGAAGATACAGCAGTGCTGTGAAATTGCACCAAACTACACCAAACAGCCATTCCTGCTGCAGAGAGCTGGCAACCACAAATGGCAGCACTAACACAGACAGCAGGAGGTTAGAAAACGTCAGACTGAAGACAAACTTGTTGCTCTGTGTCAGCAGGTACGGCTTCTTGTACAGGGTTATTACTATGGCAAGGTTGCCAAGAAAAACCAGTATCGTGAGGGCCAGGATAAAAATGATTTCGGCCACTCTGGTGTTGCTGTTTCCCACTTGTGTAGCATTCCCCGGTAGCAAATTTTCACTGCTGCTCAAATTCATCATAGGCAAGTTGGGTCATCCCAGAGGTGACCAGGAATGTAGATCCATGGCTTGCATCATCTCATACAGCTCTGTGATGGGGGAAAATGCAAAAAAGGCTTAACATGTTTCTGTGACTGCAATAAGCTCACCTTAAACAATGAGTGGGCAAATCTGGGATTCAGGTGTTGTTCAATTATGTTATATCAGAACTATGAAGGAAATTTTTCAAATTCACAAATGTACAAACAATATAAAGCACTATACACAAGTAATCTCATAGGTACTAAAATGGCCTGAGTTTCAAAGGTATGTGACGTACACTTTCCCTGAGGAAAGATGAAAATTTCTTGTTCTGATTTCTTAAAATATGATTTGTTTAAGTTGTGGTAACTAAAACCAAACCACACAATTACCTTTCGGGATACTGCCCCAAAGACTTTAGGGGCCCAAGGGTGTGCTATTCATTAAAAACAGGCAGAAATGTCCAGCATTGTCTGTAACCACTTATCATGTTCAGGGTCGTGGTGGTTCTGGAGCCCACCCGGAATCACAGGTACAAGGCAGGAACATACCCTTCACAGGGCGACACGTTTTGAAATATTAGTACTTTAAAACATGACAAAGAAAAAATAATATGCATATTTGCTCACAGAAGACTGAAGCAGCATACATTTATAACTCATTTATCTGTGTGGAACTTTGGGACCATTGTTGTACCTTGAAGGTTTTTGAAAATGTAAATTAATTACAGTTGCTACCTGAGCAACAAATAAAAGAACAAACGGTGGAAAACATAATTAACGCTTAAACAAAGTTGAAATGTAATTCCATAACTTTTTAGACCATTAAATCGGCATAGCTGCAACCAAGTGAGCTAAGCCTTTCTAAATATTTAGAATTGAAACTAAATCTATTCCTCTATTTACTTTAGTTACCTGGAAACATATCGAGTGCTTTGAATATAACTCACCTTGTTGTCGAAGGAACTAGAGTACCAGGCTGGTACCGTTATCACAAGTTTTTGAACGTCTATGAGGACGCGCGTTCACGCTGAGGTGAGAGAGACGCAGGCAGAGAGAAAGAGGGAAGGCGAACACTGCTGTAATGGCGCCGAACTCCTCTCCTTTCCTTTTCCCAGCCTCTTGGTCTGTGTGTGGTCTTTCTCTTAGCTTGTCCGAATAACTAAGAAAAAAGAAACTAAGCTGAGAATAATTCCTGACACAAAATAGTTACCACGAACTACTCGGATATCACAGCTTGGAATCGTTTTTTTTTGCAGCGTAATGTAAAATATATACTTATTTATGAATTATAAAATCGTTCAAATATATATTTCTGTGAGTTGTACTTTTTATGGTGGGTTACAGTTCATTGCCAAAGTCCATATGTCTTATATGTTATTTGCGAGATAATGACGTAAAAGTTGTTGGTACTTTGTTGCTGGTATGAGAGAGAGACCACCAAAGATGATTAAAGGTTCCCGCATATGGCGTCATTAAGGTCACATGATCAATCCTGACCAATTATTGTACTCTCCCTTATTCCACCCTTATTCCTTTGGTTCAGAAATTGGCTTGGTCAGCTGGAGAAATGTGATTTTATTTAGAAAACATCTGGGACATTCTTACATCATTTTATTCTGTGTTCAACATAATTTTGCAGTTGTCTACTATTTTTGAAACCGTAGCCTGTGTGCACTGCCAACTGGTGATTTTGAAATGTGAGTTCACATTTAATGTCAACAATACATCTGCAGTGCATACCTTATGTTGCATACATGCTTATTTTGGTTGTTTTATATATATATATATATGTATGTATGTATGTATTAATTGAAAAGCTGTCTGAATCTATTAAAAGCCTACATGAACTATACTCAAGTGCACACTGTAACACAGTAGGAATAAAAGACTTGTAAATGCAAACCCGATTTAACCAGCTGCAAACAAAATATCCCATCTTATAAAAAAAATAAATATGGTCTGCAAAAGTTTGAAAAATTTGTAAAATTATGACTTTTTAAACTAAGTGAGCATGAGTAAATTAACAAAATTACATGGATATTCAGTTTAATGTCTCATTGCTTTCTGAAATTAAAGCATAGTACAAATAAGCAACTGGAGTTCAAAAAGAAATCATGGAATACATTTTGGTCTATAAATTGATTCTACGCTTTTGACTCAAATTAGCCCCCTTTGGCAGATATAACAGCTAAACACACTTATAGCATTCTTTCTACAATAGAAATCAAATATTCTTCAGAAAGTTCTTCCCAAATCTGTTGCAGAAGTTCCCATGAATGTGTGGCACTTGTAGATTGATTTGCTTTCACTCTTCTGTCCTGTTCATCCCAAACCAGCTTGATGGAGTCTGGAGACTGTGCTGGCCACTCCATGTTTTCAAGCTTTCCTGAAGTAGTTCTGGCATAGCGTGAACTTATTTTGTGGGTCATTATCTTGTTGTAGGATGAACCCCTGACCAACCAGGCGCATACCAGAGGGTATTGCATGGCTTTGTAGAATGCTGTGGTAGTCATTTTAATTCCGGGGGCCTCTCACTCTGTACAAGTCACTGGCCCTGGATCTAGCAAAACAGCCCCAGATCATCACGCTTCCTCCTCCATGTTTGACAGTCACATATTGTGGAACTATCCTTTCGCCTAATCGATGGTGTACAAAGATCCTGTGTGATTAACCAAAGATTTCAAATTTTGAAAGATTTCAAATTCATCAGTCCATAATACCTTCTTCCAGTCTTCCGTAGTCCAATGGCAGTGTTTCATGGCTCATGCAAGCCTCTTTGTTTTATTCTGACATCTTAGCAGTGGCTTTCTTGCTGCAACTTGTCCTGTCAGACCTGCAGCTCAAAGTCTTCTTTTTACAGTTGAAATAGAGACTTGCTTACTACGACCACTATTAAGCTGTTGTCCTGCGAGCTGCCTATCAGGCAAGATGTTAACTCTCAGAAATTTGTCCTCCAAATTAGTTGTGGCTTTGGGTCTGCCAGAATTTCCCCAAGTTTCTGAGTGCTTTTTGATGGTGAAGAAAAGTGTACTCACTGTCACCTTGATTTTCTTGATAATTTCTCTGTAGGAAAGACCTACATTTGTAAGTATTATTATGGCCTGTCTCTCTTCCATTGTTAAGTGCATTTTTGGCACCATTTTTATAGCAACATACTACTTTCAGCAGTAAAATACTGTTCAACTGATGCTCATGAGGGTATGGTACCACAGTATGTTCCAACACTGCTTTTATGCAATCAAGAAAAGTTGGAACACATTGTTAACCCATTGCATGTTCCCTGAAAGAGGCCTTTTTTATAATTCTGAAATGTGTATTATTTTTCAGTTTTGTGTAACCTTACCTTGTTGTTTTTACCTGTGGTAGGTCAGCACCTATCTTTGTACCATTACAAGCTATTAATTGGAGTTGCACGACTTAATTGCAATAAATACCTGGAAAAATGTGGGTGTTCTAAAAGTTTTGACCGGTAGTGTATGCAATTTGTTACAGCCACCAACAATCCAAATTTTAATCCAAATTACAAGTAATACAATCGATAAAACCAATAATAAACAGTACATAGCTTTTCGTTTTACTGTTGTACAGTGTACGAGTGAATATTCAGAGCATCTGTCTTGTTGCGAAAAATCTGGTTCTTTTGAATGGCTCTTTAAGAACGAGCCGAGTCGGACCGGTTCTTTTTATCGTTATGCTAAATTTCACAGCCTGCAACAAGTCCATTCTACTCCAATATCTGATACAAATCTTACTCTTTCATCATTTTAGTTATTAATCTGCAGATAACACTAAGCCAACACTAACGCAACGGAGCCATAATAGTCAGGTCCCTTCAAAGAGCCGTTATTCCCTCGATAGAAAGAAGCGTGTTCCAATTGATTTAAAAAGCTGCGCAGGCGCTGTACAAATCCTTTACAAAAACGCTTTACAAATAATGTGTACCAAGGGTTTCCCCATACAATAATGACATTAGCACAAGCTTTGTGCTTAAAGATCAGTGAATCTCTTTCCTAAGACCAGAACCTCAGAGTTCTCGCGGGATTACAGCTTCGGAAGCTCCAGTCAGGTGATGTAGGTCATGTGGTGTATGGGATGTAAGAGTCGATACTGAGAACCAGTAAACAGTCCTCGTTCGGTGACAGACTTGTTGAAAAAGCAGCTCGTTTTAGACACCGTGTGTTTTCAGCGGAGTAGACAGTACCGGGCAGCATGCAGAACGTGATAAACTCAATGAAAGGCACAGCCCTCGGGGTGGCCGAGTTTTTAACACCAGTTCTGAAGGTAAGGAGACGCCTGCAGCTCACTCATGTCACTCGGGTTTGCTAGCTGACATAGCTAACAAAACACATTCACAACAAGATACAGCGATTGTGCTTTTTTCCCCCTTAGTCGTGCAGTTGTTGTGAATCCCAGAGTCGTGAACGGCTCCATAAAATGATACAGCAGTGCTTACGCGTATGTAAATCGATCGTTGTTTTAGCTCGTACCTTGTGCTCTTTAAGGTGGGAAGTCGTCAAATGACTATTTCATTAACTTCACTAACTTCGCTATAATCTGAAACGTTTCTTAATTGGAGTCAAATCGTTTACCACAGATGGATTAGAGCCTAACTGATGTAAGTGAAGCCTGACGTGGACGTTTGATATTCGACAGACAAGCGCACAATTTCTAACTTATAGCTCCTGGCAGGGTTAGCCTACGTAGCGATACCTAAACCCTTAACATGGGGAAGTGCAAATGTCTAATTTAGCGTAATCCCACCAGGATTGTACAGAGATGTGAGGAGTTAGAAATCATCCTCAAAGAGACTTAGCAATAGCTAGCCTAGCAGACACAAACGCAAACTCACGGTTTATGAATTATGAATGAATGACTTAATTAATGTATACTTTACTTACTGCACCAAGACCAAAACTAAAACTTTATAAACGGTTGCAGAAATTATGTACAACCTTTGGAGTGTGGCGGTGGTAAATGAATTTCACATTAATAATAATAATAACAAAACAAACTTCACATTATAGGCAACACTGAGGTATTGATGCAGATGTGTGAAGCAAATACTCGTCAATTAATCTTACATATAATCTGATGTAATGCAAAATCAAATATTGAGCCTATTTCAATACGTGAACCCTAAAATCATCTGTGTGTGGTGCCACCAGCAGTAATTTTAAATAAACAGTGCAGTTGTTGCTTTGTATAGATTCTTAATTTAAGATTTTAGCTTTTGAATTTTGTTTCCATTACATTATGTCATTTGTGACATTAATTAAGCTACATTAACATTAAAATGTTGTGTTTTCTCAACTCCACTGATCACGAAGGAGAATGCCATAGTTCTACAATTAAAAACTGTTGTCCCTTTGTTGCTCTGCATACGTTGTTTGCTCTCTTTCAACCCTATTCTTCAGTGCTTAGGACCACCAAATGCAGGTATTATTTGGGTGGTGATCATTCTCTGCACTGCAGGGACACTGATTTATTGGTAGTTTGTGTGTTGTGCTGGTACAGGGGATCAACCACAGGGGTGCTACTGGAGTCTTTAAACACCTCAGAGTCAATGCTGGACTAAGAATTGTCCAACAATCAAACATTACTAGTTGGCAATGTCCAGTGACCGATGACCAACACAAACTGAAATGTTTAGCTCAGCAACTTTTGTTTGAGTAATTGCTTGATTGTACCTCATGTTTTCTTGCAGGAATCAAAGTTTAAAGAAACTGGTGTTATAACACCTGAGGAGGTAAATCTTTTTTTTAGTGTTCAGTAGATTATATTTGTAACGTAAGACTGTAAAATAAATGTAAATCTGTCTGTAGTTTGTTGCTGCAGGAGACCATCTAGTTCATCATTGCCCAACTTGGAAGTGGTAAGTGCTCTGGGGTCTTTTCCAGGACACAAAAGCAAGTATGTAAACACATATTTTCATTGGTTAGCTGTGCATTGCAAGATTCAATGGAGTGGTGTTATCTCTTATTTAAAACTTTCTTAGTTCTAGTTGAAACCTGATGAGAATTGTGCTGATTATGGGGAGGTTGTTTATTAAGTTCATGATTTTGAATGTTCTTAGTTACCAATAGTTAGACTGAAATTAAATGTATTTGTTGTAGAGTACTGTGGAAACAACTTTAGTAGCTGAGGAGAATGCTATTTTGGCCTTGTGTATTTGCTTGTTACAGATTTTATTGTTTTAATTTACATCTTAAAATGTTGAAAAGTACAATTGTAAAAGCAACAAACTGGAACTGAATCTGAACTCCAGCCTTTTTATGGATTTGTTAAAAACCACCAATAGCTCACGACTTGATTTAATGATTTATTGATGAGCAGCACTCAGTATGGGTTACTTTCTGCAAATATTACCTTTTCTCAGAGCATTTGGAAGAGGTAAAGTTAATGCATGGGCACGCTATTTTATTTATTTTACATTTTTAATTTATTAATATTTTAAGCAAAATTAAAAGATAAGGATTTTGACATTTTCACAAAGCTGTAATTCTCTTTACTTTATCGGAATCTATCACTGAGTAAGGTCAACATTTTTAAAAATGTAATGAGCTATAACATTACATATGCATTTTGTTTAATTTGACAAATATTAATCAAACCAAAAATTAAAACTAGCACTTAGTGTTAGTCTTGTAATTAAGAACGTTTCTGTAGCTCTTTGTTATCAGAAAGAGATTAGGGACTGAACATTTAAACAGGGGTCAACCGATTGGGTTTATTTGCTTAGCTAAATAATTCATCTAGTGGGTTGAAAATATCTTCTTTTTTTCTGTCTTATTTATATTTTCTCTGTTTTCTTTTGGTTTCACCACAATTTGCCCCTGCTCAAGTGTTGTATAAATATTTATTCGCTAACTCTGCCTAAAACCTAGTGTGGTGCAACTCTTTTAGTAATCATTACATTTACATTTTAGTTTATCTATTGATAGCTTGCTGTAGTCAATAATGGCAAACTGGTGAGACACTTTTTTTATCTGTAGGGCATCTGGAGAAGAAGCAAAGGTGAAGCCATATTTGCCTAAAGACAAGCAGTTCCTATTAACTCGAAATGGTAAGAAAGACAGCACCTCACTGAATGGTGTAAGTTAAAAGCTCATTAATTAATAACAAGGAGTGTAATTGATGCAAAGCACTATTGTGGAGCAGTTCCTAAGCATGAGTAGGTTTAGCTCCTTTCGTACATTCACGGTAAACCAGAGGAGCTTTATCTGTGAATGCAACAACATCTGTAACGTTTGTCCTGTGCTTTACCCAGACATTACCCTGTTAGTGCCCTAGTAGAAACTCAGTGTAAAATCAAAAAAGTGAGCGCACATGTGAATAGAGTTAGTAATGTTTAAGAGAATAATGAAGTTCTGACACAGAAAATCTCCCGCTGGGCACTACATGTGTGAAAGGACAACTTTGGAAAATTGATGGACCTGATTGGATTGAGTTTCTACAGAATTCATGTGTGAAAATGACTCATTTTAATAATCTAAAAATTTAAATTGAACTACAGTTATTCTTTGTTCATAAGCTGCTAAAGTAATCCAAGGTCTAATTTATAAAACATTTGAATTTCAGATATTTAGATGAGGCCTGTGCTGTGTTTTTGTTATCATATTTTTTTTGACTATACCTTTGGTCTGTAAACGACATGCCCACATTCTTCTCTGTCTCTCTGTCTCTCTCTCAGTCCCATGTTATAAACGTTGTAAACAAATGGAGTATTCTGATGAAATGGAGGCTATTATAGAAGAGGATGATGGAGATGGGGGTTGGGTAGACACCTATCATAACTCTGGTGAGACAAAATAAACTTTTAATATATGTGAGGAGAATGTTCATCAGCAAGTCAGTAGGTCTTACAAGAATCCTCGTGTTCCAGGTGTCACAGGAATGACTGAGGCAGTACGGGACATTTCCTTGGATAACAAAGTAAGGCTGTAATATAGATCATATTTAAATCACTTCTGAGTTCAGTTACATTTTTAATAAAAATGTATATTTTCATCTGGAGTATTTATCCACCAAGTGAATTATTTTTAATTATTTTGTGCTTTGTGTCTTTTTGAAGGACAATGTTAATATGAATGTGAATGTGGGCAGTGGAAATGGTGATGGAGATGAGGATGATGAGGGGGAGGCAGCAGATATGGAGGGTAACTACTTTCAGCCTTAGTTGCATGATTTTAAACTGAATGCTAAGCAGCTACTTTTTGGCACAAACTGAAGTGTGTTACTACAGGCCTATATAGGCAACTAGGTATGGGCTGAAGCAAAATATCAATATACAGTGGGGAAAATAAGTATTTGATACACTGCAGGTTTTGCAAATATATATAATATATAGAAATTTTATAGCCAAAGCAGCCCATGTTTGCCCTTCCATCCTCTCAATGTGCTTGTAATAATAATTTACCAGTAACTGAAAGATATTTACCAAAAGTTGTTTTTAATGTCAATTCTCTGAAGTTCAGGATATGCAGATGGACACAGCACATTAAGTATCTATCTATAAGTCTATCTAATAAATGGAATATAACCAATCTGGTATGAATATTGTATGGTTTAAACATTTTTTTTGTCTTTTTGGTACATTATATAAGATTGGACCTAGATATAGTAGTAATACAGATACATTTGAAGTTATTGCCTGATTTTAGCCCAAATTATCAGCATGTACAAGTCCAAGGCCGTAATCTGCAGATTTTGGTTTAGTTAGAGTCGACACTTTGGGAGAAAATGTATTATTTTGTGATTGGGGCGATTGTGAGGAATCTGATATGTCTTCCTTTCAATCGAGGTTTAGATCAGTCTGAGGATATCAAACATGGTAGATATTGTTCAGTCTGTATACTGATAAACAACTCAATCTAAACCCCCAAGAGCCAAAGCCAGATAAATGCAGCAATTAGAAAGAAGCAGTGCAGTGGAGTTAATGTTTTAGTTTATGAGAGGAGAGAAATTCAATGTCTGTACAACGTGAAATCCAAAACCTACCACTAAATATGCTTCACATTTACATCTCACATACATATATTAAATATATCACTTAAAGGTCCTTCTTTATTTTACACCAGGGCCATGTATTTGCTTCAGTTTAGCAGCAAATTTCAGTTTGTGGTGTGTGTGTGTGTGTGTATGGTTCTATGCAACTTGGACATAAATATGTATCCTGTCTTTATATTTCAGAATATGAAGAAAGTGGGCTTTTGGAAACAGATGAGGTACAATGAAATCTAGATGTATTCACTTTTTTAAATTAAATACCCTTCTGTTTTCTGTTTTAGCCTGTGGTGATGTTTGTTTCATCAAATTTCATTTAACCTTCAAAGGCCACACTTGACACAAGTAAAATTGCGGATACAGCCAAGTGCAAGACTGAAGCAGGTGGAGAAGATGCCATTCTACAAACAAGGACCTACGACTTATACATCACCTATGACAAATACTATCAGACTCCCAGGCTGTGGCTCTTTGGATATGATGAGGTTAAATTTTCAAACAGATCTTCATAAAACTGAATGAAGTTTCAGTGTAATTACTCATTATTTTATGTTGTATGCTGTTGCTTAGGAAAGACAGCCTCTCACTGTGGATCAGATGTATGAAGACATCAGTCAGGATCATGTGAAAAAAACTGTCACCATTGAGAATCACCCACACCTGCCTCCTCCTGCCATGTGTTCTGTACATCCATGCAGGTACTCAAAAACTGGCGCAGTCCTTCATAAGTCATTGAAATTAAAAATTCCTAATGACACAATTCTTTGCTTAGAAAACCTTAGCCAGCACATACAACCAAAACAATAAAACAACCTTCTTATTTCTACACTCCTTTTCAATTATATCAGCTGTAATTACCACATAGGCACACTTTGTAGTTCTACAATTACTATTGTGCAGGCTGCTATAACACAATGCAGGATTTCTTAGTGCATTTCTTAGTTTAGCCAGATAGCTTAATCCCACAATCAAGCCCGTCCAATAGGAACATAGCTATTGGACAGTCCTCAGTTTTTGCATACCTTCCATATAACACTGTGGCGGTCCTGTATGGGTCATGACCATTGAAGATGGAAGTCAAAGAAGGCAAACAAAGTATGTAAAGCAACAGATGGATTACAGTTTCTAATTGTAGAACTACAAAGTACACCTTTATGGTAAGTGGATCTGGTTAAATAGAAAATTAATGTAGAAATAAGTAGATCATTCTAATGTTTTGGCTGGTCACTGTACATGCACATAACCAAAAAATGGTTATTTTTTAATACTGAGAATTAGCAAATAGAGCCTGTGTATCTAATCAAACATAACACCATATTTTCTATATATCAGGATTAAAGGCCTTTGTCAAATAAGTGTCGTAAAAAAGGCAGTCAGAAAACTGAGACTTCTAGCTGGCTACAATAAGCATTTCAAATCTGTGATTTTTATAAAGTATTTATTCTGTAAGACCTCAGATTTATTTATATATATATATACTGTAAATACTGAAAATGTGTTTTATGGTCTATTATCATGGAAAATGGCATGTTTCTTCCCTATAAAGATTGCTTTCCCTTAAACACACTTAGAAAATAAACTAAACATGTCATTTGTCCATGGGTGTCCACACCTCGGCATATGACTGTACATCACACAAAGTGAGCTCTAGAATAACTATACCTACATAAATAACTATAGAATAACTAGAAAAACTTCCTGCATATGTCCTACATAAAGTATTTTGGGCAGTGTTTCAGTAGAGCTGTACATATTACATTTATGTTGTATATGACCGTCTTTCCCCAAGGCATGCCGAAGTCATGAAGAAAATAATTGAGACAGTGGCTGAAGGTGGAGGAGAGCTTGGGGTTCATATGTATCCTTTTAATACCTCAGCTATAAAAACATTTTGGTACATTTGGTACTGACTTGGCGACTCAAAAGTGTCCGTAGGTGTGTGTGTGAGTGAATGCGTGTGTGTGTGTCTGTGTTGCCCTGTGAAGGACTGGCGCCCCCTCCAGGGTGTATTCCTGCCTTACACCCAATGATTCCAGGTAGGCTCTGGACCCACCGCGACCCTGAACTGGATAAGTGGTTACAGATAATGAATGAATGGTACTGACTTTCAGGCAAAGGCCTAATCCTGCATCTGATTTTTGATTGGTACAACATTTCTAAAATACTTTATGCCCTTTTGTGAGTACTAGATTTTAATTTCATTTTTTACAAAAAAAATAATTGGTCTGAAATATATTTTGCACTTTTACGTGCTTTTGAACGTTGCCTATAGTTCACGAAGCTCTGGTGCATCTGTTAAGTGTAAAAGTGCATGATGGCCATGATTTATTCATTTGGATTCCTGAATGCGGCTTTAATCTGAACAACTGGGTTACCGGTCCTTTAAACCCACATGGATTTCTATATACTTTATAAGGATATTTCAGTGTATCAAGTGTTAATGATAGAACATAAATGAATAATACTTTTGTTTATATTTATCAATTTTCCTTAAGTATTACATCCAGGTACCTCCTGATTTTCTTGAAATTTGTACAAGCTGTCATTCCAACAATAGAATACGACTACACACGGCATTTTACCATGTAACTTTCAAGCTACTCAGGATTATGGCTGTGTCTTCAAGTTACTTGGGAATTGAAGCTGTTTTGCAATGTGCAAGCAGAGGATTGTAACACATGTAGACAGGTCCTCAGAAATACTAAAGGAATGTTACATATATGAAAATAGCCTACTTTTCATGAGGAAAGTGGCTGCTGAATGATTAACAGCTACACCATTCTCCAGCTATAACTTCAACATGGCAAATTTTCTCATTCTCTGTAAGGCGCTCCTTGTCATGCTGATGCTCTCCACATGCTAAAATCATTTTGTATTCATGCTGGATTCAAGCAGTACTATATGATTTGTCTTTCAATTATGAAAATGGCTATACATGCATTATTGGTTTAACCAGCATTCCTTCTGTCTCCCGTAGCCTCTGACTGGGTATGCAATAAACATTGTATGGTGTTGGACCCCATATTGTAAAACAGTATAAATTAAGCCAGGTTGTCTTAATGCTTTGCTCGCTGAATGTTGGAATTAGTGTCTGGAGATCAGATAAGTGTTGTGTTGAGATGGTATAATTCTGAAATGTTTTAATTTTTTTTTTTTTATTCCATCTTCTCTTCCCTTCCCCCTTCCCTTAACCCACATCAGTTGTCTTTCTGCCACAATGATTGCAATGTATTTATAGACTCGTAATATAATATGCATAATCCATAGATCTTGCAGTGAAATGCGTATTGTGACAATGTCGCTGTTATCAACATCAAAGCAGCAGTAGCTTTTTCAGACACTGAACCCACCATGAAACATTGCATCTGTCCAGAGTTGCTTTGTCTGTAAATACAGGTTGCTCATCGTTGTTTAAAGAGATAATTGCAGGTGTTGCTAACTTGTTTCAGTCTTTTGCTCATATGCCTCTTAAGAGAGACCCATTTTGTGTTTCATTTTGCCACTGTGTACATTTTAATGTGAATTTATGAATAAAAAAACGAAATTTAGATTTATTTGGCTCTTTTTTTGTCTTATTGCCTCCAAGTGGCAGCATTTGGCCATTATTGACAAATCCTCTTTCTTAAATATGTTTTCTACATCCACAAGAACAGTATAAACGCGTGTTTTTAGCAGATCAAAGGAGTTTGGTATGTTTTCCGTGTGGGTTTAATCCGGGTGATCGGATTTCATTTGACGGACCCAAAACAAAACAAAAAAAAGTGATTCTGGGTAGGCTTCGGACCCACTTAGTTACAATGATTGTACGCGGATCCATTTAGACAATTTATAACCCATTTTGAAAAGTGAATATATGTTGGTAAATTAATACCAACAAACATGTATATGTGTATTGTGGGGACATTACACGACCTTAAAATTAAAAACCTCTCCAAAATTAATGTCGCGATGTCACATAACCCAAACACAACAAACTTTCAACATTAAGAACGTATGCGACATTTGGGACATGGTTTTAATCCTCACAGTGCGTGTAAACAGGTTTTGGTCTCCAAAAGGGGATGAACATCTACACCACACGCGCACACACCGAAGCGCAAGGCGGAACCCTTAGGTTTAGCTTGTAGTTCTGCGGGAGTCGTACACTCATCGGAAGTGTCTCCGTAACAGTGAGTAGAGTGTTGTTTACATCGTTATCATTCGATTAAAAAGCGACATTGTGTGAAGATGTCAACATTTTCCACTGACACCGTTCTAAAGAGTAAAACTAAATATGCATCGGTTGTTTTCAAATAACCACTGAATGTAGCCTGTAATTACGGCTTGTTTTATTCACAGTTCGGTGTGTTCGCGAACTAACGCAGTCTTTACACACACCGAGGCTGTTTTCTTCATGAATGCATTAGTTTAACATCTCATTGAAACAGGAGAGCTCCTCCACAGATGTCGTTCTGTGTGTTTTCTGTGGTTGTTCCCTCCTCTCAGGTGTTCGCGGTGTTGCTGTTATGGAGAGCGCCGCTGACTCCGAGGCTGTGGCCGCGCTGCCCTGGCTCCCTGTAAATGTAGGTGACTCTAGACTGCTCGCCAAAGCCTGGTTCGGTGAAACCCAATACAAAGTGCTGCTGAGTGATCTTACCAACGTGTGGGAGGAAGAGATGAGCAGAGACAGCATCCAGAGTCGCGCACAGGCAAGAATGTTTTCATTAAATACGAGGGAGGGAGGGTCTATGGGTAGTTTGTTATTACAAAAAAAAGTACTGAAATATAGTTACACTGTCTGCAAACTCCACATAGTTATACTTCATAATTTGCACAGTTGTACAGGTCATAAAGTCACAATGTTGTACTATAAATAATATATTCATGCTATTCAGTTCTGCTCATATACTCTTTCATACATTTTAAGCTCATTTCAACTGTTCCTTCGTTTGCCAATTCGTCCACTCTATTTATTTATTTTTCCTTGAGATTTTCCTTTTTCCTTTTTTCAAAATATAATTAAGCTTTTATTGTACTTGGGTCAAATTCACTCGCAACAGTGTGTGCGTAACCTAAGAAACTGAACCTTGAGGGAAAAAAGCAGGTTAAATCATATATTTATATTCATTCATTATCTGTAAGCACTTATCCAATTCAGGGTCCCGGTGGGTCCAGAGCCCACCTGGAATCACTGAGCGCAAGGCAGGAACACACCCCGGAGGGGGCGCCAGTCCTCCACAGGGCAACACAGACACACACACACACACATTCACACCTACAGACACTTTTTAAGTCACCAATCCACCTACCAACGTGTGTTTTTGGACTGTGGGAGGAAACCGGAGCACCTGGAGGAAATCCACGCAGACACGGGGAGAACACACCAAACTCCTCCTCCTTCCGGAGCGGGAATCGAACCCACGACCTCCAGGTCCCTGGAGCTGTGTGACTGCGACACTACCTGCTGCGCCACCCTGCCGTCCATATATATATATTGTGTGCATGTATTAAAAGAATAATATAATTTATTTTACCATAAAATTACAGCTTCAAAACCATTATGCTGCTTCACTGACCTGTAATAGGAGAATAGATATGTTCACCTCTTTATAACTTCTGACTCCTTGAGGGGATATTATTAGCTCATCATAGCTTGCTTTTCTCATATTCCATAAAACTGCAGCCCAACCCCACTCCTTCATTCTTCACTTCTTCCCAACAGAAGTCTTTCCAACACAGCAACAGCATCCTGATAACAGCAGAACATACTTACTTAGAAAACTACCTCCAAGGCCTGAACAAATTGTTATCATGGCACAGACAAAACAAAAGAGAAATCTCATGTCCTGGCCCAGTTTGGGGCAAACCAGACTTTGTAGAGAAAACACACTCACAATGTTAATAAGGAGAAATCCTGGGAGGACCCATGCTCAAAATAAGGGACACCATATACTCTTTGGGTGATGCTAGAGAAAAATAGAGAATACATCATTACAAGAATACTGATTATAGATATTGTGTACTTGTTGTATTTGTTAAAATGATTAATGGAGAAATTACTTAAGCTTGGGAAAAGGACTACATTTTCCATGCCTTTCATATCTCACTTCAGTTTCTTGCAACAAAAAAATAATTTGCATCACACCACTCCTCCCATTACTTCCCATGATGTCATGACTAGATTCTTTTGCAGATTTATGAGTGTCTGGCTTTACTGCCAAAAGCAAAGCCAATTAGAACTCCTCACCAACCTTCTTGAATTCACCTGCCCTGTGTCTGGCCCAGTTTTAAGTGTGGTTTATAAAAAATAAGCAGTGCGTTTTGGAGTGACGGCACCTCAGATTTCCTTTTTCATTATACATGTTATATTTTTCTGGGACGATGCTCCATTTTCCACAGTTTATATATGTAGAGATATTGGCAGATATATACATTAAAATATGTATATTTTATTTTTTATTTCCTTTCCTGTTTTAATGGGCTTATTCCATCTTTAAATTCTGTTTTCTTGAGACAAATAAGTCATCTTAAGAAATGTTTTTTTAATAATGTGGATACATTTCTCTATTTCTCTTTCTTTTTTCTCTCTTTCTTTCCTTCTCTTTTCAGGATCTAAATAAGCGCTTGAGAGCTCCAGTGCAGGCATTCTTTGCACATCTGAAAACCGTGGCCTCCACTTGTTTCTGTGGACTGTCAGGTGACCAGAGAACAACAGCAAACATATCTCTAGAGTTTCATAGCTGTTATCTAACTGTCAAGCTCAAAAGTGAGCTAGCAGGGATGCCCTTTCACTGGGAATTTCGCTGTACTCCTGCTCCGGTAGAAGTGGTATGCTCTGTATTGCGTATTACTTATTCATTTTAATTTAAGTTTGTTTTGCAAAAGCTTATGTATAGTGCTATGCTTTATTTTAAAGGTATCCAGGCAGCTGGTTCGCCCCCTGTTAGCTATAACACATGTACTGCAAAGGCAAGTTGGAGATCTGGCTGCTTTGCTGGTTCGAAAAGATGCTGAGATACAGGACTACAAAGAGAATGGAGCAGTGCTTAGCAGAGGTAAGGCTCCTATATCAGAGCTCATCAATTCCAGAAATGTAGTGATTTTTCCTTGCTCAGACAGCTCAGCAGTGGATTACAAGTTTTAAAAGTTGTTATAGCAGAGAAACAAGAAAAGTTTTCTGAGTTTCAGTTCCTCAGGGCCAGAATTAATAACCAATGCTCTACATATGTAAACTCAGACGTCACACACTTTCTCTCTTGCCCACTTACCACACTTTGGAGTTTAGTCAGTAGCTGTATTCAGAATACATTTTGAGAGGATTGCGTTGGGTTTTGATGAGAATTGTGATGATAGATTTGTTGGGATTTTCCCCATTAGTTCCGAACTACTTATGTTAAAGGAACACTAGGTAAGGTTTGGTATTTTTGCTCCTGGGCTCCCCTACAGATGTAGAGTGTAATTCAATTTTACAGCACTGTCCTGAAATCAAGAGGGAATGGGTCGAGGTTTCCTACCCTCCTACATAGTGCAGTTTCTGAGAACTGAGTAGCAAAAACAGAGGCTCTGTTCTCTCTAATTAAGGTACAAATACTACCTAGAGTTCCTTTCAGCTCCTCCTTTCTCCTGAGATAGAATTCATAAATCAGTGATCACTCAAAAGGTTCTTCCCCTTGCTTGTTCAATTAATCTGTAATTCAGCAGGGCTAACATTTGATCAGAGATTAGAGGTTGCAGTTCTCTGCCAAGTTTGGTCATTATTAATTTTTTACTACAAATATAATACTAAATATTGAAACTGAGAAAATTTGAATTTAAAAATATTTACCTATTTTGAAATAGATGCCAGAAATGCATTCTAAATAAAGTCATAACAAGGGCATGTTTTTCACTGAGTTGCACCACCTTTTCTTTTAAAGACATTCGGTAAATGTTTGGGAACTGAGGAGACCAGTCGCTGTAGTTTTGAAATTGAAAAGTTTTCCTATTTCTGTATGTTTTCATCTGTTCACCATCTCAGGCTCTCCTTTATATACTGTTTTTTGTTTCATAATTCACCAATTGCTTTCAGTGGGTGATGGTTCTGGGCTAGTTTAGCACTATTTTACTAAGGAACCATGCGGTTGTAATCCATGCAGAACTAAAATAAACAAGACCATCCAGTTTTCCTGCCTTGTGCCCGGTGATTCCGAGTAGGCTCCGGACCTACCATGACCCTGAACTGGATAAGCAGTTTCAGGCAATGAATGAATATTTCAGATTTTGCTACACAAAAAGATAGACCTTAATTGAGCTCAGGCAATGAGATATCGATCAGGCAATCAGGGTTTTAAACCTAATCATGCCACTGACCTGTTTCCAGTTAATATAATTTGTTTTGTTGTAGCATAGTCTTTTGTTGCCTCTGTCCCATCTCTTTTGTAATGTGTTTATGGTGTCAAATAAAAAATATGCATATATTTAAACATATTATATAAACAATAACAATTCTTATTTTCACCATTCAAAATATTGTCTTTTACACTATTTTCAGTTAAACATATGGTTTAAGTTATTAGCACATCATTGAATTTTGTTTTTATTCCCATTTTGTACTCTATTCTGGAAATGGAGTTTGTGCTACATTCATTCATTCATTCATTATCTGTAAGCGCTTATCCAATTTAGGGTCGTGGTGGGTCCAGAGCCTACCTGGAATCATTGGGCGCAAGGCAGGAATACACCCTGGAGGGGGCGCCAGTCCTTCACAGGGCAACACAGACACACACACACACACACACTCACACCTATGGACACTTTGGAGTCACCAATCCACCTACCAATGTGTGTTTTTGGATCGTGGGAGGAAACCCACGCGGACACAGGGAGAACACATCAACTCCTCACAGACAGTCACCCGGAGCGGGAATCGAACCCACAACCTCCAGGCCCCTGGAGCTGTGTGACTGCAACACTACCTGCTGTGCCACCGTGCCGCCTCGAGTTTGTGCTACAGAGATATAAAATCCCAATTTATGCCAGCATTCCATTTGTAATTAGTAACAAAGCAAAGCAAGTAACAATTTATATGCAGTAATCCACTTCTCTGACTGTGCAGGCAGACTTCAGACAGAACCATTTGAAGAGGAAACATATCACAAAAACTTTATTACCAAGGTGAGAGACACTACCAAATACACTAATTAAAAATACATTTGAAAAAGTCTGTGTTGCAACCCTATCCCTAACAAATGTTCTTAGCTTGGATATAAAAACACAATTTAGGAATTCATTTAATGAGCAAGCTTTTATAAATTCAAGAAAAATGAAGGATGGATGAAGAACAGTTTGATTAGAGCACTGATATGTCACAACCTTAGTGTCTCAGTGTACAGTAATTTAATTTAATTAAGTTCAGTTTACAGTTTATGTATATAAATTTCTGTCCTGTTTGTCTCCATGTCAAGTTACAAATGTATGCTTACTAATTGAAATGTGTCAAGCAAAACAAGTATTTGCTAGTACTCTTTTTCAGTAGCCTTGGACATCATAGTTTTTCAGCAGCCTTGGACATTATTATTTTCCTGAATTTGTAGCACATATTGACCATCAATCTCTTGGCATCAGCAATCTAAATTAAGGTCAAAGAATAACGCTGCAAGATGTGTTTGTGTTTTTCTTTTGTGCACACTGCCTTTTTTATTTAGCTGATTTGTAACCTCATAGTTTTGTGAATGAGATTTCTCCTGGTTTCCATCTGTTGTTTATCAGCTTGTAGTGTTGTGTGCAATGGCATTCTGCTGCTGACGTCCTTTGTCATTGTCTTTAGTTTTCATTTGATTATACAGCACTATACCACAGTCAGAGACTACCCTTTTATTTTCAGTCAAAATGACCATTAAGTAAGTGCAAATTGTTCATTCTTTAGAAGCAGAATCAGGCAGAAGACAAAAATTGCACAGAAGACCAAAAAACTAAATAGAATATTAATGTTTTGCCTGTATAAAAGTTTCTCATGTTTTTAAAGCCTGCTTTCACTTTTTCAAAGTTATCTTCAGGGATATATTTCCTGCTTGTAAACACATCTAAAATCCCATCTCAGAAGTTGTCTAGTTGAATTTTCTGCTTTCACAATCCAATAAATTCCAATCAAAATGTACACTCACCTGTCTATAAAAAATCACTCCATATCTCAGTTAGTTTTGGTATAGCACAGATTTTTTCTTTTAAGTTTGTAAAATATTTTAGAACCATAGTGTTATCCATAGACATTTTAGAACCATAGATTTATCATCACACAGTGAAATGATTAACAGAATCACTTTTGTAATTGTTGTCACACCTGAAGCAAGAGGGGAGATTTAAGTTTTTTCCAAATGAAGATAAAAATGTATGTACTGTTAATGTGAATGTGACCAGTCTGGTTGTCTACCAAATCTTGTTTGGTTTTCAAACTCCAATATTGGAAACTATAATTTTTTTTTTACATTTCTCATGAGTTACCATATCTAATGACCTCTGGTACAGTTTCTTTAGCCTTTTTAAATGCATATTAAAAATAAAAAAGTGTTGTCTCGTTTCGACAGTACTGTCTGTCACCTGGCTATTGCATGTCTCAATACAGTGCTGATTTCTACATGAGAATGAAGTGCTGTTTATATTCTAATTCAGAGCCGAAACAAACATTTTAGAAAAATTTCTCATAGAAGTGGCAACCAAATATCGCAAGTACCTGGAAAAATGGAGGTCGCTATTGAGCAAGTGACAAGTGTTTGTGGATGTGTGTGCTGACCTCTGTCAAGTTATTTGATCTGAGTACTGGAAGATGCTTTCATCTTAAGTCTTGTTTGTGTGTGTTTTCACGAACTGCTGTGTGCGCTTAAGGTGTGGAGATGTTAATTTCCTGTTAGGCCTATATATGGATGCGTGGTCCAGCATGACATGACCAAACTGTGATTCAAGGAGTGTCTGTTTGGTCAGTTTGCTTTAGAGTGTTGACGCATGCCTTGGGTCTGTGTAGTGCTCTGTATGTGTTTGTGCGCATGTGTGTGTGAGAGGTGTGTTTGTGCCATGACGCATGGTTAGGTTTCAGTGGTGTGTGTACATGTGGGACAGAGAGAAAGAGAGAAAGAATAAGATTGAGCCCAGTTTTGAGCCTTTTCTGTGTGCTTTCTAGTGACGCATGCTCTTGGTTTTGGGGCTAGATGGGGGGAAAAAAAAAACAACAAATGAAACTGGGTTGGGAAAGCATTGTGGCTTTGGCAGCAAATGTTCCTCTCCCCACCACACCCTGGCATTCGCTTTACCAAACAAAACACTATTCGCTTTACCAAACTAATCATTTAAATCATCTTATTTCTTTAAACATGTACACAAGAGCATTTCTCTCAAAAACATCTGCATTTTGAACAGCTTTCCACAAACCTCATTTCCTCAAGTCTGGGATACTATGTGAAATGCTAATATAAACATGATTGATTCTGTTTGAAGTGTGCTAAAATGCGAATGCTACAGAAGAACATTACTAATTGTTAGTATTTTAGTTTTTCTAATCATCCATTCATTCATTCATTTATTGTGAATATATAAAAAGCTTCAGCTGTGCAAAAAAAACGTAGGTGATAGACTATCAGATTGTTGCAGCCCATGCAGAATGTCACTTAATATTGTCATGTCATGACCTCCTTGAAAAAGACATCATCTAGATGGCAGCTTATGTTGCTCTGTAGTGAACATGTTTCTTTTAGTACTAAAGAGGACATATTATACCTCTTTTCCAAAAGTTTACACAGTTCCCTGGGGTCCCAATGAAATGTCTGTGGCATGCTTTGGTCAAAATACCACAGGGATCAATCAATACAGCAGCATTCCAACCTTGTCTTTTTAAAACTTGTAAAATCTTCATTTGCCCTCCTAGGACAAGCTGTTTGAGGTATAATAAATAACAGGTATGATATAACATTATAAAACTATACAACATGAAGCAGCATTCACAAATTTATAATATTTTATAATTTATAATTATTTACTTTAATACTGAATGCAACAATTGCCCGCAAGTAATGTAGTATGAACTACATCTTTAAGAAAAGTTTTCTGGCCATCTGACAGCTTTTTTTTCTTTGCTGAAGTGTGGCAAGTTAAACATTGGCCGTTTTATTCTGACTGAGATGGCAAGTCGAATGACAGAGACCTGAGGAATTTCAGCCTTCAACGATAAAGAACCATGACTTCATAAGGGGAAAGAAAAGGAAAAAAAACAAACAGAAATAGTTTTACAGTACATTCCGTCTCCGCTGCACAAATATATTGATTGTTTCTTGAGCTGGTTTTCCAGACAGACACTGACATGGCAAATCAGGATTTGAGTGTAAAATTGTATACATTTTTGTTTTTGGATATTCATGTTTAAAACCTGAAGATTGTCACACATCACATAGTGTGATCTTCAAGGTGAAATATGTCCTGGCTGGATATGAATAGCAAAGAGTAATGTGTGGCAATAGTTTGGTATTTGTGCAGGAGTATGCTTTAGGTCTAACTCTAAAGAGAAAAATATTGGCAGTTGTAACTGAGACCCTGCTGCATGCTGTGGCCCCTGTCAGTCTCTTCCACTCTCCCTGTTAGGTCGGATTGTCCACATGACCGATCCCTGTTTGCAGTTGGCTTTCACTGTGGCTTTGTTGTGGCTTTTCAGAGTAGTATGACCAATCATTCTACCCCAACAAAGCAAGCACTTCTCTCAGATTTATGCAACTTTGACATCTCTCTTTAGCCCAGTCTAATGGTTAACTGACTGTTTTTTTTTTCTTAACCCTTTTCACTGGCTGTCTGACCACAGAACATGTTTACACATCCTTCTCAGATGACTTTGAGCCCAGAAAATCTGCCTGCATTTCTGTGAGAAATTAATAATGGGCATCTCTTTGCATAATACACTTTCAGGTTGCATTTCTTGATGCAGCTGCTGAGTATGTTCAGTGACAGTGATATTCCAAAGTACTCCTGAGCCCATGTGGCCAGGTTCATCATGATAATCTGATGGTTTCTCGAATACCGCCTGAAGGCTCAGTGTTCATACACATTCAGCAGCGGTTTCCAACCTTGGCTTTGAAGCACCAAGATTTCCCCTGACTCCCTGAATCTTTTCATGATATTATGAACTCTAGATGGTGAAAGTCCTACGTTTATTGCAATCTAGTCTCGCATCCCCAGACTCTCTAGGGAGTCTCTTGGGTTTGTTAAAAGGGAAATGTAATGATATACTCAAACTTCCCATTTCAGTGGCTAGAATGTAAAAATGTTGTGGTCATGGTCGAGCAGTATTTTCATTGGCTTAATATGGGTGAAGTTAGATTAGGGTCATATTAAAGGGTTGTGCAGTGAAGATTTCTGTAAAGCAGTTCTTCTTTTCAAGGTGATCACCTGACAGTTTTAATTCTATGCTGTTTTCTAAAATCTTCCATGAGTGATGCCTTGGAATTAGAGTGGAGTGTGAAGGCAAGCTAGCCACAGACAAACAACAACACACAACAACAACCACTGCAAAATGCCTGGGGATTTTTTTACCTGCTATAAATACAGACCTTTCAGCATTGAACAAACACTCACATACACCTCTCTCTTTCTTTTCATATTTACACATTTAAATCATTCATTCATTCATTCCTCTTTTAATTTATTTATGCATTTTCATATGATTTGAAAATTGTTTTTTTGACAAACATTTGATGATAAGTGGATACTTCTCTGCCTCGGATAAGATCAGAACCTGATCTTTTTTACCCCACCCATCTAACTCATAACCAACAAAGTCAATGGTTACTAACCAATCTCAGGCAGAGTAGGGCATGTCTTTACAGAATGCCAGTGGGAAAGGCCTTAGATATAGATATAGTAGATATCTCTTAAAATTCCAGGAGTCCTGCTGTGTCTGATCCCTTGTACCATCACAACACACACTGCCACCACATCAATCACTGCAGCGCTGAGTATGACCCACCATGAAAATCCTACCTGCTGTGGTGGTCCTCTGGGGGTCCTGACAATTTAAAGAACAGGGTGAAAGAGAGCAAACAAAGTATGCAGAGCAACCGGGAGGACTGTTTGTAACTGTAGAGCTACAAAGTGCTCCTGTGTGGTCAGTGGAGCTGAGAGAATAGACAGTGAGTGTAGAAACAAAGAGGTGGTCATAATTTTGATCTGTGTATATGCAAACACAATTTTCAGAATAGTTGGTATGTGGTTCCAAATGTATGAATGCAAAGATCTGCAAATTATTTAAACCCTATTTTTTGATAGGAAATAGAACGAAGACAGAATTTCAAAAATTAAAACAGACCATTTTTATTGCTTTTTGAAAAATATATGTTCATTTTGAATCTGATGCCAGTAAAGCATTCCAATAAAGTTAGGATGGGGCAACAAAACAGTCATAAAGTTGTGTAATGCTACAAAAAAAAAATAGACAAAAGTCAGTGGCATAATTGTGTTAAAGTATATCCCAGAGAGACTGAGATTTTCAGCAGTATATATGGGTAGAAGCTCACTGTTCTGTGAAAAACTCTGTGGGCTAATAGAGCAACAATTCAAGAATCAAGTTTCTCAACTTAAAATTGTAAAGAACTTGGGGTCATCATCAATATAATTAAAGGATAATAATATATTGAGGTGTTATAGTAAAAGGATAATTATGATATCAGTAATCATTTAATAATTTAATATGTTGGGTCACAAAAAACTCAAATCTTAATGAAAGGTTTTAAACCAGTAATATTTATACATTGTTTTTCATGATAAATTAAATGTATTAAATAACTGTAAACAAAAAACTTTTAAATGAACAATAAAATATAAGGTAAAGATGGCAATGATGCCTAAAGTGATGCACATACAACATGGCAGTGAGGTTGAGTATTTATTAGCAGAGAAAAGTGGAGGGATGTGAATTAAACAGAAGAGAGTATCCTGGTTCACTGTGGCATACTTCTTTCACATTGCTTGCTCTGTGCCCAAAGAGGAACTCAAAGCAGCCAGAGCATACATTTATTTTTACAGTATTTAAACAAACAAATAATAAAAATAAATATATGTGAACCCCAAAGCCTCCATGTATTTTTAGGAGCCCCTCACTCGGATAGAAGAGTGTAACCACCAATTTCACCAGGTCAATATTTGGAGAGCTAATTTAGAGAGCTTGTCCTCTCTGTTGTGAAAGAGTGTGTGTTTGAGTACACATGGTTTTGCATTTATCTGTGTGTATGTGCATTTAACTGAAACTGTGTGTTTGTAGCTGTCTCTGCACATGTGCAAAGGCTTTTAGTGGGTTTTTTTTGTTTGTTTGTCTCTTATTTATGAACATGCACTCATACTTACTTGTCCAGTGATATGTTCTTCAGGGTTATTCAGGCCATAAATTAGGCAGCTCTGAGGATTTCAGTTTAGTTTTATGTGTTTTCTTGTTGTATTCTCTTAAATGTTTTTTGTTTTATGAGTCTTAAGTGAACTATTTAAATCTTAAACTGTAAAATACCCAAAAATCTCTCACACGCTTATTTCTTTTTCAGAGTATTCCTCAGATGGTTATGCTGCAGGACTGTGTGGAGTTTGATTCTAGGTTGCAAGAGCTGTATGTGGCAGTGACCACTGTGAGAAACAACAAGAAACGTAAACATTCCACTGAGAACAACTCTTCTATAGCGGACCATTTCAGTCTTGATCCTGAACACAGCACACCTGAGGAGAGCAGTGTTCCCACAGGTTATATTATACATCAAACCTTTACCTAATTCGTTTCACCTCAGCAATAAAGTCATGTTGCATTTAACATTTTTTTGCACAATACTGGAACACCAAATGATTTGCATAGCTCCATTTCGAAAGAATTAATCATTCTAGAAAAACTAGGCTTGTGGAGTGGTGTTTCTGCATGTAATAATAATAATAATACAATTTTTTTTGTGTTTGAACCATATCTTCTTGAAATGTAATGCTATAAAATAATTTCAGAAATAATAACAGGTGAGTGCTGTGGCTACTTTTCTGAAATGATATTGCTGGGAGAAATAGGTAGCTTAATATACTGGTTGGTTCAACATTCATGCCATTTATTTCATAATATACTCTTCTACCAGGCTTTTTTAGCAGTCAACTGATCAAAAAATAGTTTTGATTTGATAGTTCACTGTGCATGCAGACCCTGCTCACCACTCACTAGCAACAACTTCTGTGTAACCAAAAAAAAAAACTTAAATCAGAACAGGTTATTTTACATCAGACAGACTCCTCTTTTAGATACTTTATGGTAACTGAAACCCATGCTAATTTTCCTTTTATAGCTAGTAGCTAGGCTGATGTGTATGATTTGCCAAACTTGACATTGCGTGTCATGCAGTGTGACTATTACTCATTCACACATTGTGATGATGCTGAAACAATATATTGTACAGCCTTATTAAACATTCTTGTTGCTTGTATTACCCTGCAGGTTCAATACGGTCTGTATCTCCTGGGTCTAATCAAACTGATATACAGCAAACAATAGGAAAATCCCAGGAAGCTGACGGTGAACAGGTATGAATTATTTTTTTCACTTATATCTAAGCATCTCTATTTATTAGAAAATGCACTAAAGCAGTAGTTTGTACAGCAATGGTTAAATCTGTTTCTATTACAGCCAAAGTGGGTGGCAAAATGGTATATTTTTGCCCAGGTTTTATTTATTGGACCAAGCTAATGAAGCTAATATGTTACAGTGCTGAATGAATGTAAGAGATAATGAGCCATTTTGGACAGCGTATCATGTGTAAACATGCTGACAAATGTGGCATTGATTTAGCTGCAAGTTCTCTTACATTAACATAACTTGGTTAAATAGTACATTATATACAGCTAGTCTTTTATAATTGTGACAAATCACTGCAGCCAATTTTTTCTCCCTTATTCACATAGAACCTCATCCCTGCTGCTGCACCTTCAGTTCGAATGACAGTGCGCCCCAAGAAGAAGAAAGCAGTGGGACTCTTCCGATGACATCTGTGTCCCTTTTGCATGTCTTTCACAATATTATAGAAGTGGGCTGTCACTATGGCTTTTCATTTTAATGAAAAACATTTTTAATGTGGGTCTTTTTTTTTTATTGGTTTCCGTGTGTATTTTTACCACATAACTTTTTAAGGATGCGAATAAAGAATTAAACTATTTTGTTTTAAATCGAGAGGAGTGGGTGTTTTTCTGACACATCCGTTGGTACAGTACGAACATAACATTGCTGTTTTTTTTTCATGGAGATACTGTACTTGGTTTTTCTTTGGACGATAGATTAAAAACTAAGCAGTTAACTGAACTGCAGCACTTAATCCGAGCCATTCGATCAAACATTTTAAATGAAGACTGATTACCCATATTACTGCCTCTTTATAAAAACGCCTGCCAGTAGTTACGCCTTTAGTGTTGCCAAATGTTGGGTGTCAAGCCTCCATCCGTACTAAAGTAATCTATATGTGATGTAGCTAAGTTAATGTATGTAACCTTATTTTGCTTGCCATCCCAGACTCTGAATATGATGTTGGTGAATTATCGCAACCCCAGGTTAACGTAAACATACAGGGCTTGTTTAAATTAGCATATGTTGCTAGCAGGTGCGTTGACAGGCTTTAATAGCTAATACGAACTTGTCATAGCAATAACTAATTACTTTTATGTTCGTTGAAAATAATTTTAGCATGGGATATGATACCCGGGACTTTTAATGGTACAAAGCAAGCGTATTTTGTTATCGGGTGAGGGGTGCTATCAGGTGAAGCTCTCTCTCTCTCTCTCTCTCTCTCTCTCTCTCTCTCTCTCTCTCTCTCTCTCTCTCTCTCTCACTCACTCACTCACTCACTCTAACTCTAAGCCATTTCCATTGAGAGCCGCTGGATGCCACAGGCGCCATTCAGCGCCAAGCCGCGGCGGGGACACCCTCAAACCGCAGCGCGCTCCTCAGTGCCTCAGCGCGCGCGCCAACACAAACGGAAAGTGGCTATTTATTCCAGGACTGAGAAGGAAAGAAAGAGACAGAGCAAGAAGAGAGAAAAAACAGCAGAGATCCCAGACGTGCACCGAGGCACTGGCCCCCGTCGGTCTACGGCGCTGCGCCCAAAACCGGGAATGAGCAGCACATGATGCCTTCCTAAACGCGACCCCCAGCTCCCCCTCAGTGACAAGCCACGGTCAAGGGGAGGAACCAGTTTGTGATGCGGCTCCACGCGAGGATACCGCTACTGAGCGGATGCGTGCTGCTGCTCGCAGCGGCGTGCGCCTGCTGTGGCCCGGGCAGAGGCTTCGGGAAGCGGCGGTCGCCCAGAAAACTCGCGCCTCTCGCCTACAAACAGTTCAGCCCCAACGTGGCCGAGAAGACGCTGGGCGCGAGCGGCAGGTACGAGGGCAAGATCACGCGCAACTCGGAGCGCTTTAAAGAGCTGACGGCAAACTACAACCCAGACATCATCTTTAAGGACGAGGAGAGCACAGGTGCAGACCGCATGATGACGCAGGTGAGGCGCGAGCGCTCTCTTTTTAAGTGCGCCTTTAACGTTCAGCGCGCGGTGAGTCTGGAGCGCGCACTGTACTTTTAATTACACCGTTGCTGTTTACGGTTTATTCCATGAATTTGACACAAGCTGTTAACATGGAGCTTATGCAAAAGGTATGGCACGTTTATTGTGTATTTCCCCCTTTTGTTAGGTCTAAATAATCATCAGCAGCAGAACTCATGGCCATTGACGTTTGTTAGTGTATTTTTCACGGCCATTGTTTTACTTACATTCACTCAGAAATTCAGCAAAAGATGTTTTTTTGACAAAGGTGTTGTTCAGACCACTAGAGGTCAAGATTTATCCGTTCAGTGCTAATTGAGATCTGGCATAATCGATATATCGAACCAAACACGCCACTGACACTGCAGGAGAGAAACAGATTTCCTGTACGATATGAATTAAAATGCGATAATACAATGATTTTTGAGACAACGATTTTTGCCATTTAGAGCTACAAGAATCTTACAGGAAACACACCTCTTCAACCCACTGCTCGGTTTATTAAAAAACAAAAACAAAACACCCCGACAAATTCTCCGGCAGCGCTTTTCAGTGAAATGCAGACTAAGGGGTGGGGGTTGGCTGAATCGTTTAATTAAAAACACTGTGTTCTCTGTTGCAGGAGCACATTTTGGAAAAGAAAACAGGACCTCGACACATTTAGATTTGCGCATGACCTGCGAGTGTTTTAATGTTTACCGTAAGCTTAAACGTGGTGACCCCCCCCCCCCCCCCCACAACACACACAGACAGACACACACCACTTTCTTTTTTTCGGTTCCTGTCAGAAATTTTTTATGACCCCGTCACTGATGTGGCTCCGAGTGGAATTTATTTGACTCCTATTCGCAGGAATAAAAAAGTATTTATATCAGAGCCTGGACGACCGCGAGCTTCTTCTGAATGGCCGAACGGTTCAGTCCCCCCTATGGGTACCAGACGAGGGGGTGAGTTGTGGTGGGTGGGGGGCAGCCTCGGAGCCCGCGCACAATTTATGAGCGCGAGCCTGCGGCGAGCGCCTGAGACAACCTCCTCTCTGTCTCATTTCCAATTCATTTGATTTTATTTTGTGTTCTTCATTCTGTTTGTTTTTTCCAGCGCGAGAGTGTGTAAAAATAGTCCACTTCCTATTCATTTAAGCCTTAATTATACACTTTTTCAGGGCTTTTTTTTTTTCTTGATACGGCGGCGACTGGACTCTCCCGCATAGGCGCGTGTTTGTGTTTGCGCGGAGCCGCCGAGCTGCACCTTGAAAGCTAAACCAACAGTTCACGGACTGATTTATGAAGTCCAGTTCACTTTTCGTAACCGCAATGTGGAAAAAAGAGAGAAACGGGCGTTGAAATCCACACCACGGTGTGAATGGGCATCTATTTCCACTGCGCTGATTCTATTCTTATCCACAAGTCAGAGGGCTGGGACGGAAAAGCGATTTTACTAAAACATATATATCTAGTTTATTCTAGTTTCAACACCGTGGCGTAACTCACAGATAATGCTGCGTGTAGCCTGTAAAATTCTGTTGAACAAAAATATATTGCTCTGGCCCGTCAACCTGGCTTGAACTCCTGCAGTGATTCCGCGTAAAAGTCGCACCACAAGGAGCGAAGTCAACTAATTCCGCACAGAGCGTACCATTAACTCAAAAGAAAACTACACCCCTCTTCTTAAATCTCACATACACTGTCAGAAAAATGGTCTTTGTCGTGATACCCTCAAGGGCGCATTTCAATACCTTCAGTTGGGGAAAATAATTGTACCATATTGTATATTTATTACGGATTTTTATGTTGTGTTATGTTATAATCAGTGTGTTGAAAGAGTGTGAGAGAGTATCATTGTTGACATACTGGGTAGTTTGGGAATGTGTCAGCCCTTTTGACTATTTTGACATCCATTCACTCTTTCATTAATTCATTCATTCATTGTTAGCGCTTATCCAGTTCAGGGTCGTGGTGGGTCCGGAGCTTACCCGGATTGTGCGCAATGCAGGAACACACCCTGGAGGGGGCGCCAGTTCTTCACAGGGCGACACACACATTCACACCTACGGACACTTTTGAGTCACCAATCCACCTACCAATGTGTTTTTGGACCATGGGAGGAAACCGGAGCACCTGGAAGAAACCCACTTAGGCACAGGGAGAACACACCAAACTCCTCAAAGCGGGACTTGAACCAACAACGTCCAGGTCCCTGGAGCTGTGTGACTGCAGCACTACCTGCTGCTCCACCGTGCTGCCCCATTCACTGTTTTAAAGTAAAAAAGTTATGTTAACAGAACTTTGGGCAGGTATTAACTTGATTTCCAAAGACTCTGCAAAGATTCCGTTTCTTACTTAGGCTATTTAAACAAAATGTTATTGCTCTTGCTACTGCACAGGCGTTCCCCAGGCCTCAATCTTAGGGCCATAAATTTAAAAAATGTACTTGCTCTTTTAATGACCACACAATGTTTTAACTTATTTGGCTGTTGCACTGCATATGCTTATCTGCTAAACTTTAATGTAACTCGTTTTCACTGCATACCTAAATGAAACTAATGAGACTCATGAAGCTTGTTTTTTTTCAGGAAGGAAGACCTGAAGGAGACAATTTTCTCAAGCTCAAAAGTGAAAAGAGCTAATTTATTCTTAGCAAAATTAGAACTATTAATATTCACACAGATGACACACTTATCTCTTCTGTGTGACACTATGATGCCCTTGTCAGTTTGATAACATTAATGTAACTTCAGCTATGTAACACTGCAAACCCCAGACCCTGTCTGTCAGAATCCCTCAGTTCCCTTGCTATTTGTATGTTCTGAAGTTTCCTCAAGTTTACCTGATTTCACTACACTCACAAGTACACCAGTCTTCAATTACACAGGCTTAATACATTTTCTCATGCAAGCAAGACTTATGTGCAGTATGACTAGTCTCATATTTGCATGCTACCTGGCACTGAATGTGTCCTTGGCGAAAGACTTTGTGTTGAAGACCACTGACTATTTGACAAGACAGCCCCAAAAATGCTTGAGTTTCTGGAAAGCCAGACATAGAGACAGTGCTTCTCTGTGCTCCTGACTCTCTTTGATCAAAATCTGGCTCATCTTCCATTTACATAACATCTTACTTTAAAGGTGATATATTTCATATTTTATTCATTAATATAGCAGCAAACAGCTTATATCTATATAAAGATATAGAGGACAAAATGCATCCAGAACAAAGAATGAAAACATAGTCTGGCCTTGTGGAAACATTGGCCCACCCCACATTGCGTTTTGCCCTCCCCAGTAGAGAAGACAGTGACTGCCCACACAGCATTCTACATTCAAGATGAGATGTAGAGAGCAGTAAAAAATTATCAGGCAAAAATGACCATCCAAATGTTCCTCCATCAAAACGAATACTTTCTTCTGCTAAAAACACTGCTGTTATATCTGCTTCATTTTGCTCTGCCGTGTTAAGCAGATGCTTTCTCTGGGCACCGTGCTGAAACACAAATAGGAGGGGGCTGGCATGGATGAAGGGAAGGGCACAGCTGAATATGAGGCATTTGTTATGGTCTGAGATGCTGGTGTTCTTGGGCAACATCTAGTGAAATATTTTAATATATCATGTTTAAACCATTAAACCACACTGAAATCCCAATACAGGTGTATTGGCAGCAGGGGTAGAGCTAAAACCCGACTCTCTGGTTAGGCTCATAAAGACTGGTTTAACACCACAACAAAGTAATGATGCACAATTTGGGTGCAGTTGAGACCTCAGTAAAACAGTGTCTATCCAGCTTCAGAGAACGACACTTCAGCAATGGTTCATCTTAACCTTGTCCAGGGAATAAAGTACATTAGACATACCTGGCTCCAAGAGTTTAACAGCTTTTGGGTGCTCTTTCAGTACACCTATGAATACGGAGAATACTGAAAGGCAACATGGAGAAGGCAACATGGTGGCGCAGCAGGTAGTGTCGCAGTCGCACAGCTCCAGAGACCTGGAGGTTGCGGGTCCAAGTCCAGCTCCGGGTGACTGTGAGGAGGTAATTTCTTCCCATGTCTGTGTGGGTTTCCTCCAGGTGCTCTGGTTTCCTCCCACGGTCTAAAAACACATGTTGGTAGGTGGATTGGTGATTCAAATGTGTGAGTGTGTATATGTGATTCCGGGTAGGCATCGAATCCACCACAACCCTGAATTGGATAAGTGGTAACAGACAATGAATGAACGACACATGTGAATTTCATTTTTACTCTCATTCATTCATTCATTATCTGTAACCACTTACAGAGCCTACCTGGAATTATTGGGCTCAAGGCAGGAATACACCCTGGAGGGGGTGCCAGTCCTTCACAGGGCAACACAGACCCATACATTCACACCTACGGACACTTTTGAGTCGCCAATCCACCTACCAGCGTGTGTTTTTGGACTGTGGGAGGAAACCGGAGCACCCGGAGGAAACCCATGCGGACACGGGGAGAACACACCAACTCCTCACAGACAGTCACCCGGAGCGGGAATTGAACCCACAACCTCCAGGTCCCTGGAGCTGTGTGACTACGACACTACTTGCTGCGCCACCGTGCCGCCCATTTTTACTCTCCCACACTTTAATTAATCACAGTTAAATCAGCAATGTTTTCAATTCACCAAATG
Source organism: Hoplias malabaricus (assembly GCF_029633855.1). NCBI lineage: Eukaryota > Metazoa > Chordata > Actinopteri > Characiformes > Erythrinidae > Hoplias > Hoplias malabaricus. The sequence continues at coordinate 67,881,848 of NC_089802.1, read as the reverse complement.
TTTTTTTTTTAAAGTGTTGAATTTACTTCATTTTGATTAAAAGCTGGCTAATGCATCGATATTAGCCCACCATAAATAAACTATATTTGAAATTGCATAGGGGTCTATATATAAGATATCTCCCATGACTAGGCCCCATGCAATTTCTGAAGTATTGAGTTAAACTACAGAAGTTTGTTACGAGGGCAGCCAATATTCAACATTGGCTTTTAAACGTTTACACACTTTAGCCAAATCACTTAGAAAAGGATGCACACACTATTCAGATAAGATAAGATCTACAATCTTGCAGTTTGGAGGTTCTAATGATAAAGCTGTAGGGGGAGAAATTCTCATCTCATCTTTACTACAGTTGTGGTCTGTAATTAGATTTGTATATTTAAAATTTCCCCCACTTTGAAAGGTTTTCCAAACCTTTTTTACATTAACTACAGCATTATTCCACATTACAGATGTCCTGGTTGGTTCAGAATGATCAGTTATATAATAACTTTCTAGGAAAGAGCAAAAATCTTTTTCTATCTATTCTTCATATTTCTGTGTCTCCCTGTAGCGCTGTAAAAATAAGCTGAATTCTTTGGCCATCTCAGTGATGAACTTGTGGCCAGGTGTGCGCCTGCGAGTGACTGAGGGGTGGGATGAAGATGGTCATCATTCTGAGGAGTCTCTGCACTATGAGGGCAGAGCAGTGGACATCACTACTTCAGACCGCGACAGGAACAAATACGCTATGCTGGCCCGTCTGGCTGTAGAGGCCGGTTTCGACTGGGTTTACTACGAGTCCAAAGGCCACATTCATTGCAGTGTCAAATCAGGTGAGACAGATGAAGGGAAGTGGGTGATATTAAGGGGAATGAGGAATTTTAAAATTAGAAGCAGGAAAGGAAGGAAAAAGTCAGCAGCATAAGCATGGCACTGAACTTGAAGAATGTGTAATGTCATTTTTTCTGGCTAACCACTACTAACTAAGCAACTTCTCAAAGCACTTGTAAGTACTGCAAATAATACAAGCAGAACAAGGCACTGGGAAACATGCAGATGTATACTATATTGTAGTTTAGTAGGTATGTCTTCTTGGAACTTACAAGAAGGAAGTTCCAATGAGGTCCATTATAGGCATAACATTAGTTATTTTAGGCCATTCAAGATTCTTTAAAATCTTTATTAATTGTTAAAAGTACAACAAAAATATTTCCAATGTTTTGGCTGACCAGCTTGATTGCATTTTTTTAAAATATAAACAAATCCTTAATTATATGCCACCAACACACTCAAGAAAATTTGTAATGGTCAAAATCCATCCATCCATTATCTGTAACCGCTTATCCAATTTAGAGTCGCGGGGGGTCCAGAGCCTACCTGGAATCATCGGGCGCAAGGCGTAATGGTCAAAATATGAATGAAAAATTCATAGAATATCAAATAAAAAAAACATGTATCTCCATTTTTGCAGACTTTTAGATTACTGTATCATTTGATCACAGCAGCTGTCCTTCACATTGTGTGAATATTTCATGATGAATGGACCAATAAAAATACTCAAAATTTCTTTTCAGTAAAATTTAATAAGGTTTTTTTTTTCTTCTCCTGTACTTACTATACTGGAGATACATGTTTTTCTTTGGCCAGTGACGATCTGCAAGTTACACCAATATTAAACTTTCCTATATTAGAAGGTGAATATAAAAGTATAAAAGGAACCACCAAAGGCTGTCTTTGCAAGCACAGATGGGTGATCACTTTTTTGGACAAACTCTGTTTGAGAATTATCAACAACAATTCACAAACTTTTCTCAAATCAAGTGTGCAAAGGACATTCATCAGCGACTATATAAACTGGATGATCGTTGGATTAAGAACACCTACCCTCCTATGTCTGATTCATTTGTACCAGCACAATACTCACTAGAACACCACCACATCAGTGTCAGAGCAGCACTCTGATGTACCACCCAAATCCTGCTCTGTGGCGGTCCTGTGGGGGTTCTGATTAGAGCTGGGTGAAATGAGAATAAGAAAGTATGCAGACAAACAGGTGGACTTTAGTCTGTAATAGTAGAACTACATAGTGCTCCTGTATGGCCAGTGGACCTGATAAAATGCACAGTGAGTGTAGATACAAGGTAGGTGTTCCTAATCCAGTGATTGTTCAGTGTGTAATACATAATAATAATGTAGTTATTTGTGTTAAATACATAAGAGACAATCTAGACTCCTTTCAGTGAAAGGTGCTTTCATAATATGCAGGTGCATTACTGCCTATGTTATGGGGTTCCATTGATGTAGGTGGACAGTAACACTGCATGTGCTTGAGTCCAGATCTGTCTCCTATGGCACATATTGAAGAGGAGAATCAGAAAATGGCAGCCATCTTAAAATGCACTTTGCAAAACTTCATCTATATCCTCACATCCTGAATGATAAAAAGATGATGCAACACAGTGGTAAACATACCTCTATCCTAATAGAGGTTGTAGGCATCAAATTCTCAATTTATTTAAGTTGGTCAGTTGGAAATCTTTGTTTTGTACTTTTGTCAGTTAAATAAAGGTTAAAGGGATTTGTTTTTCAAAAATGATAGATTCTTGTTTTTATTACATTTTAATAGATATCAACTTTTCCAGAAATTGGTTTTGTACAAAATGCACCTACTGTGGGGTCCAAAAGTGTGAGAATGCTGGTATTTATGTCATTTAAAATTGGCAATGTTTAAAAAAAATGTTAAATTATGTGAACTTTTTCCAGGTCACTGACCTTTTGCCTTTGTACAAAATAGTCAATGAAATGTAGCTGCAATTTCATTTTAAATCAAAAAGTAAAAAAAAACAAACATTTTTTGCTAATTAACTTTTTGGATCCTGCTGTATGGAGTAGATGAACATGATTAAAATGACCAGTGAGTGTACGTACAAATTGCTGGTAACTCACCTGACTCTGCCAACAAGCATGCAAACTCTTCAATGCCATGTCCACATGCCAAGAAATTACATTTTTTTAGCAAAGGTGCATAAATGCTTTTGCACATTTCTTGTGGTCCTTTGGGCCTTTGAATTTCTTGCAATACAATGCACTAGCATAACCTGAACCAAGACTGGGCTCTTCATTAAATGCACTCTTCTCTTTATACTGTAACCTGTTCTCATTTCCTCTACTGACCTGACTCTGCTTCAGCATCACTGTCTTTCACATTTCACATCCCATCACAGGCTTAATCAGTCTGGAGCCCAAACTTCATGCTCAAGGCGGATTAAGACTAAATATGTTACATATTCATCATACTATTGTAGGTTGGGTATGTTGCTCTTGTTGTCATTCTACAACACAGTACAGTACAAATATTAAATATGAGTATAAATATATGCATATATCAGTATACTCTGTGACAAGTTTGTTGGACAGATAATTATTTCTCATACTTGAATATTGCATTAAGGCACCATGTTTACAGCAATCACACAGTCCTAGTTTCTTTATGTGTATTTATAAAGATCAAATATCTAATATAGTTTTTTCTTTTCCCCCTTTTTTCTGTTTCCATTTCTTCCATTTACCTTTACCGTACATTTTACATGACTTCTCTTCTGTCCTTTCTGCCCAGATCGTTATGCAAGTTCGCTGTCCTTGACATGATTGGATGGGAACACAGAACCTTTATTTTTAAATTAAATGTTTGTTAATATGTTATGTCTATGCATATATGTATTGTTATTTTTGATATGACAAACTTCATCGTATATTTCAATGCTAAATAAGAGAACTATTAGACAACTATTGCTGGCAATATTGGTCTAAAAAATCCACTGGGAGGCGCTCTTAACTGCATTTTGGAGAATTGTAAAGGTGGAAAAAGGCAACTTGTCCGTGTTCAAAGAACACAAAATTCAAAATGAAAGAATATTCATTCATTAAACACTTAATGTAAGACCTTCTTTTCCACTCTCAATATTTACTCTATAATATTTTCTGGTGATATTAATACTGATGTGCCATTTTTAGCATCTAAGGAACTGTTTAACCCTTTTCACTTTTAAAGTGTATTCCTTGCACTATTTCTGAAGGCAGTGTAGTGTCTTGGGAATCAGATCGTATCTCCATACTCTTCAAAATAAATGTGTGATAAAATGATCTTTGGAACAAATATAAGAATTACAAGGAATAACCACTTTTATGTTCCTTAAAAACACTTAAATGCATTTAAATCATTCTTCAAATAACAATTATTGCAACCAAAATGCATGAATGCGATGTTCTTTTGAACTTCAGCATAATGCAACTGTCCTATAACAACAATTTTTTTTTGTTTGTTTGTTCTTTTTTTTCCCCCAGAACCACATTCCCAACCAGTTAGCATTTAGGACCCTTTATTGTTAAGAGTGCATTATCATCTTAATTTGCCATTTTCTAAATGTTTACCTCCCTGACCGTCTCCTTTTTCCTCATAAACCTGCTCCCTCTCCCTTCTTCTGTTTGGCTACTGGTTCTCCAGAACACTCTGTGGCAGCTAAGACGGGGGGTTGCTTTCCAGGAAGGGCATGGGTGATGCTGGAAAACAAGGGTCCAAAGTTAATGCGGGACCTGCAGGTAGGTGATCGTGTCCTAGCAACAACAGAGAGCGGCCATCTTAATTATAGTGAGGTTGTCACCTTCCTGGACCGTGAACCTATGATCAAGAAGCACTTCTATGTGATCAGTACACTCAATGGGGTCACTTTCTTTATGACTGCAGCACATTTGTTGTTTGTTTGGGATGGAAATTGCACTGAAGGGACCTTGCCAGCAGAAGGGGCTGTACGGACAATATTCGCCAGTGATGCACACCCAGGACAGTGTGTGCTGACTGTGGAGGAAGGGGGTGAAGGGCTTCTAAAGTGGCGACTCTCACACATCACCAGACTACGTGTGTGGGAAGATCGTGGTGCTTATGCCCCACTCACTGCCCATGGAACCCTGCTGGTCAACGGGGTAATGGTCTCATGCTATGCTGTAGTAGAAAAACACCAACTTGCTCACTGGGCCTTCGGTCCACTTCGATTACTGTATAGCTGGAATGGCCTGAACAAATTTCAGGGAGAGGGACTACACTGGTATGCTGAAGCCCTGCACTGGATGGGAAAGCTGCTGTTGGACTCTGAATTCTTTCATCCCTGGGGCATGGAAGATACTGATAGATGAAGGACCTTGTGTAGGGCAAATAAGAAGGAAAAAGCATGAGGAGAAACCGAATGAATGTAGGCTCATGTCAAAGTGCAAGTAGGTCACTAGAGTGACAGCTGTCAGAGACATCAGGATAGAAAATCATTCACAAAGGTCATATTCAAATGTGCCTAAAAACAGGCAAAAATACAGTTATGTGAAAAATATGATTAAATGTGATGTCAATGTGATGTTCCTCCTGATTATGCTATTTTTCACGGGATAACAAATATTTTTATGAGGTGTCATCAACAGTTGTGCTGCCCATCTCCTATTTGTTCATGTTCACAAAATGTATGTAATATGTAATATAAAATGGGTATGTAAAATGCTAATTAATTAAAAAAACGTATGGTTTTCTATTTTCTATCAGTTTTGTTAAAATGACTTTTATATGAAAAGTTACAGGTTTTCATATTTAAAGATTTATTTTTTGAAATTAAACTCCTCATTTGGGATAAAAAAATATATAATTTGTGGCCTACTTTGTGTTAGAAATACTCACTATATATTCAATGTTTGTTTTTGCTCATAAGTATATTATGTATGTTGCTCCCTTTCTTATTTGTTTTCTTTTGTATTTTGCTTATGGCGTTGCCTTGTGTTTTATTTATTTATTCAGCTGTTAGAATAATATTCTAGCCATAAATGCTTTTTCTCTAGCACTGTGTTTTTAATTCGATGTGCTGTATGTGATGTTATTGGGTGCCAAAAAATGACAATTTCTCCAAGAAGGCTTTTAGCCTACATTCTAATTTTAATTTATCAAAAAAGCTTAACTTGGAGGCTACTTATTTTAATCCATTAATAATATTATGATAACATATTTAGCACAGCGTCGACTAATACTGTGTGTCTTCACAGGGCTGTCCAGCAGGAAGGGTATCTAGCTAACACAGTCCCCTCTTTTAGACTAGTGGACACTTTTAATACACTTCTGTTGCCCATAACACGTATTGTAGAACTTTTTTATCTCGAGTTAGAGGTTACATGACTTTTCTAAATAACTTTTTATTTTTCTTAAGCATATTTAGCCAGAGCACCGATTTAACTTGTTTTAAAGCTCACCTTTAAAGGGGGCAGGGGATTAGAATTACGTCCTGTCTTTACTGCTATCCCTTTAAGAGGTTTCACCACAGAAGCGGTTGGAGACCTGAAAGTCCTGTGGAGTTCCTCTCAGACTACGCTTTTGTTTCTCCTTCATTCACGGAGCGGTCTGTCGCGGTTTATCTTACACCGTTTGATTCTTTTTTTTTTTTTTGGTATTAGCTTAGCATTATTTCTGCACACTTGAGGAGACTAAATTGCCTATCATGTCTGAGACTGGGAAAGGGGTAAACGCCGGGAAACTGGCTATTAACGTACAGAAGAGGATAACTCGAGCACAAGAGAAGGTATGTTAAATAAAATACAGTTTTTACACTTTCATACACTTTTGTTTACTTACAAAACCTCACGTAGACACGGACATTAAGGCTAACGGTCGCATGTTTCCAATTGAGCCAATGAGCTCGCTAAAATATCAGAGCGAAAGGGACACAGTGGACTGAGAACTGAAACCCATGCCACATTTACTCTTTCTATATCAGTGTTTGTTACCTGACGTTTGGCCTTTTATAAATACCCCGTAGCCCAACCTATGTAGCTAGTTAACTTACTTGTTGTAATATGTCCTATTTTCATGGACCGCTGTTCTGTTTGTGTGTACTTTCTAAAGTAATATGCTCGGGGCTTTCCCATGTTCGTATATGAACGGTTTGCTTCCCTTGAAGCTCTAGATGAACGGAAACGGTGCCTTCAGCGGATAAACCACAAGCTGTGTCCTCACTGTGTAAGCGCTGTCAGCTGCTCGCAGCTGTTCAACTTTTCTGGTGGACAGGAGAGTTCAGTCACAAAGAACCATGAGCTTATTTTAGGGCATTCTCAGCAATAAATAGAGTCGTTTAACGTAGCTCCTTGGTCTTGGAGGAACGTTGTTTCATTTCTGCATACAGTGTACTCTCTGTATGAGGTTGACATGACAACTAAAACCACTTGACTTGACTCAAGTTTAAAAAAAATTGTTCGGTGGTTAGTCTCTAATCTGCCTTAAATACATCAAGGCAGGATGTGCCCTTCCCACTCTAAATGGTGTAAATGACCTCTGCCTTAAGCATGATGTTTCTTTCCATAAGAAATCAGATGTTTCTCTTTTTTGCTAAGAAACCATTAAACAAAAGTTCACAAGAATACGAGCGTTTAACATGAGTGTAAAATCTGTGCATTTGTGATTGTACTGTGATTTGTATGAATATTAAAGTGAAAATACATGTGCGACTACAGGGTACTTTTAGTCACAAGAAATATCTGAGCAGCTGGAGACTAAAGCCAATGTTGCTTTCTATAAGAATGTATTGTTTTCTAGAAGAAAGGCAGAGATATTAAGATCTCAAAACTGCGTTTCCTTTCTTATGATTATAACTAGTTTGAGACTCTTTTGAGGGGGGTGTCTACGCAATGGACGCTGTGTTTAGTTTCAAGATGTACTAGTGATCCCAGTGATTTATTCAGTTTTGGTCTCTTGAGTAAGGATTTGACCTTTTTACTTGTCTGAGAGTCCTTGTCATGAAGAAACAGGTGCAGGAGTGTGGAACATGGGCTGGGCTGGCTGCAGAAGGTTCTAGAGAAAAAGACAGTTGTGTGTGTGTGTGTGTGTGTGTGTGTGAGAGAGAGAGAGAATATCTCAATTAGGGTCAGAGAATTCCTAAGACTTCATCACATTCTCCAGTTTTCTCATTGTCCATATGCTGCTTATTTGTCTGACGGAGGGTCAATTTTTTGTTTAATTATAAAATCCAGTCTCTAGTAAAGATATAAGTTGAAAGTAATAAGCTTAGTACAGTAAAATAAAGGGTTACTTTTAAAAATAGAAAAAAGATTGCAGTTTTAAATGAGTCTTTAAACTGAGTAACAATTTGCAGAGACAGCTGCACTTTAGATTTGCACTAACATGTCTTGATCAAATTAGTGGTTTAAATCAATTCTTGGTTCATGGTAATGAATTATTGCAAAATTGCCCAGGCATGTATTATCAATTAGCTGTCTGCTTAAGTGTGTTAAGACCCAGAATTGTGTGTGTTTTTCTCTCTTTCTGTGATACATGACCAATCCATTTCTCTTAGGGGAGGTCATAGTTTCCTCTTTACTTCTGAAACACTGCCAGCCTGAAGAGAAAAACACACTTTTGGCAGACCCACAGCTTCCCAGTTTCTGTCTTCCATTTCCCTTGCCTTCTCATCTTTCCTTCCCTTCTTCGCCTTTGACCCTTTAGACTCACCTCGAACCATGCGTGTGTCCACTGTAGAGCAGTTCCCAGTGGAGCTCTAAGCATTGTGGACCTCCATAAAATTTAAACTTTGGTGACATCTACAACATGCACAAATACTGTCATTGTCAAATATCTTGGCACCCCTGCACTTCTTTCAGACGATGCATGGCATCTTCCAGATACAAATGTTTTCATATTAACTTGATTGTTTCTGTTGTTTGCATTGGAACAACACAGACAAAATGATAAAATGTATTTATATTTTATTTATATACATGGCAAGTAACACGTTCTGGCAATATATACATCACACTGCAACCCATTTAAATAGAGGAAAGTTGTCTCAATCTTTGTGTCTGTGTGAAATAAACTGAGCACTGAGGACAGTAAGAGGAGCAAAGAAGAGTCAGAGGATGTCAGCACAATAACTGCAGAAAAGCTTGGACTATCTGAAGGCTGCAAGACTGCTATAACCTCTCAAGTGTAAGTGGCTGAAAGTTTCAGAGCCAGACACTGCAGTTGCTTTCCCTGAGTCCAGAGATGGTGGTGACGAGCTTAATCCTCTTTGGATAGGAGCTACACTGGCACCTTTAACATTTGTTTCCTTTCAATTTAAAATGTAAATCTCCATTATCTTTCTTAAAGACCCTTTATGTACAATAATGTCATGCTTTCTAGTGGCGTGAGTTTATTTAGTTTATTATTCGAAATATGATTAAATCTCATGTCATGAAATGACGTGAGATCTCCCAGAACTCATGTGGATTTCAGGTGACTATTGTGCATCTTGACAGCCCTTTACTACCTTCCCCTCCCAACTGCAACCAGCTACTCCCAGTGACTATCAATATGAAGTTAAAATCCATGGCTCTGGAGCTGGCCTCCCTGAGTGTGAACGGAATGGAGAGAACTGATGGAAAATTGCAATGAAGTATTCTTTAAATAGTACCTAAAGAACCTCAATAAACTTTCATTATATTCACTGCAGAAACAAGATACAAATGTCAGCTCGCACTACCTGTTGCCATCTGAATAAATTGGGACGCTAAGACAGTAGACACAGACTCACTGCTGAGACATAAAACATGAAGAACTTTGGATGAGGCCACAATCCTTTTGGGAAATAACAAAACAGAGCTTTTTGGTTGATGTACAGAGATGTATGGTTTACAGAAAATGAGGCCTTCAAAAGAAAGAGCATGCTCCCGACATTCAGAAATAGTGAGAGTTCTTCTTTAGGGTTGCTTTGCAGCATCTGGCACTGGGTGCCTTTACTGTGTGCATGACTACCAAACATTTTGTGGCACACTATTCAGGGCCCAGGATCAGAAAACTATGTCTCTGTCACAGGTCTGGTCATCAGAACAGTGACCCAAAGCATTCAGCAAAAAGCACCCAAAATGTTTAAAGCAAAGCACTGTTGGGTTCTTAAGTGTCAAGCAATGCGTCCAAATCTAAATCCCATAGAACACTTGTGGAGAGGTCTCAAAATAGCAGTTTTTACCAGGAGTACTTTGCTAAAAGGCGAGTGGTACAAATTTCTACAAAAGCGTTGTAAGAAACCCAAGGTTACAGGAAGCAACTGATTCCACTTATTGTTCTCAAAGGATGTGCCAACAAATATTAGGCTAAGTTTCTCTATTTCTGGAGTTCTGCTTTGAAATGAGCTCATTTTTCTTCCCTCTCAGATTTTTTTTGTATCATACCAATACGAACCAAAGAAATAAAACATATGAACACACAAGCATTTGTAGTTTCACATTTTCTTGTGAGAAGTGCTGCATTTTCTGGGGAAAAAATGCAGGTGTGCTAATATTTTTGACCATGACTGTAAAGATAAAGACTTCAAGGGTCTTGGTTAAAACATATGTTTGTGGGATTTGCTTGCTTGCTAGCTTTATTTTATTTGTTTGTTTGTGTATTTATTTAGGTTGTAATTGTTTTTATTTGAACTAATTTAGCCAATTAATGTGGCCCAGTTCAGATTACTACCATGTTGCATTTCAGTGACATTTTCAGCTTGCAAACAAATGCATATTCCAATCATAATACCGTTCTCTCTGTCATGTTCTTCACACAGCCACAAACTAATTTGTCCTTTCTGACTAGTCTCTTGTTTCTCAAGGAATTTTAGGTAGGCTAATACATCCTTGTGGTCTTCACTGATGCCAGTAAAGGTGTATACAGGGTGTTATTGAGCACATTTTTGAAAGGCAAAAATAAGAAATTCCACCTTACACCTCCATGGTCTTTGCATACATGCAGACTTCTGAACTGCCAGACTGTGTTTCAATTGGGACTGGGCTTTTGAATGTCATTTATCCTGAGTTCTCTACCTGGTCACAGGCATGCTGTTAAACTGGGAACCTTCTAAAATGTTGGCATGTCCGGTTGCTATAGAGACATGCGTGGTCCCGAGTCTGATATGTCAGCGTGACATCAGAGCAGGGAGGAATGGGAGCGGAGAACCATCAGGCATCAGATTCACATAGACATCTGTTCCTGAATTAGACACTCATAAGGCATGGAGTCCGATGACCGGGCCTCACAGAGGAAACGTCCAACTGCCCTTCTTTTAGTACTAGCTGATTTATTGTCTTTACCTGTGTAGGTTTCACACAACAGTGCATAACATGCATTATATCTGTTGCTTGGAAATACAAACCACACTGCTGAAAAAGTTGGGAAATTTGGATGCCAAGTTGTGTAGCAACAGAAAGCCACAAAAGTTGCTTACATATAGGCAATAACACCAAAGTTTATGATTTGTTTACTCTCTTGAACCTTTAAATGAAAAAAACATATTCACTATTGTAATATATTTTCACTAAATAAACTAGAGTGTATTTTGAATATATATATAAACAAATATGTAATTTGATGCTTGCACTAAAAAAATTGGGTCAAAAGGATATTTACTAATTTGTTACAACACCCTTCCATTTATATTTTATTTGTTTGGGATTTGAGGATAATAATTGTTTCAGTTTTACATGTATAAATTGTGCCCATTTTTTGCTTGAAATGCTTCAGCTGCTCAACAGCTTAATTCATCATACATTTTCAATAGGAGACAGATTTGGACTGAAGACTCTCCAGCTACTTAGCCTGCTAAAATGTGGATTTCTTTTGACCACAGCATGATTGGACCCATAGAATGGACAGTGTTTCTGCGTAGAACAGATGTAGGATTTTCATCTGGTGTTAATAGTGTTTAATAGTGATTTCTTGATGCAGCATCAAATTATCTTTAGTGACACAATTGTCCAAAATACACTCGAGTCCATGTGGTTATATTTATCACAGTAGCTTGACAGTTGCTAATGCAGTGCCATCTGAGGTGTTGAAGGTCATGCACATTTGTGGACTTTATATAGGCCTGGCCCTATATAGAATAAAATTTCTGTGGATTCTCTCAAGGTTTCACACAATTTTGGATGGCAGATTGTGAAAGGCCTAAACATGTTGCGATCTTCCTTTGAGAACTGTTCTTTTTAAACCCTTTGACAATTCTCACATAAGAAGTGTTACCAAATCACTTGCTCAATGTGGAATGTTTTAAAAATATGTAATTTGGAATATTTAATAACTCAGTCTTATTTTACCCTTGTCCGAACTAGGCCTGTCACAATCATTACATTATTGAATTATTGTACAGTATATGGACATTCATTCATTCATTCATTCATTCATTGTCTGTAAACGCTTAGCGAATTCAGCTGGAACGGCTGGGCACAAGGTAGGAACACACCCTGGGGGGGTGCCAGTTTTTCACAGGGTGACGCACACCCACACATTCAGTGTACGGACATTTCCTCAATAATTTTTGCTGATTCAATATTGGATTGGTTAAAAACAGTGGTTTGTGCTATTATAATGTTGTTATCTTCACTTCAGTGGCATAAAATATTATTGTCTCAAAATGACAATAATATAATTAATTTCAGTTATATTCCTAGGACGATATATCTACCACCAAAAAATAAAAGTGACAGGCCTAGTCCCAACATTTTTTGAAGCTGGCATCAATTTCAAAATATGCAAATCAAAATGCAGTCAAGATGATTTTTGAAAACACTAGAAATCGTTTCTTTGTAATTTTATAAGTTAAGGGTTCCTTAGAATAAAATAAAATCACACATTCTGGCTGACTGTAAATGCAATTTACCAAATGTCCCATATTTTTTGGTTATGGGGTTTGTAGGTCTTGTTACATTAACGTGCCTTAAAAACTAAGAATGAAATTTCTTGCTCCAGTTAAGTAAGCATTTTGTAGATGCAAGGTCAGCGGTGGCATAAACAATCAAAACATAGCTATGCCAAGCTGTTTTAACATGGATTTATCAGTAAAAAGAACTTAAACTTAATATATTGTATAGCTGAAGAAAAAAAGTTTTTTATACAAATGTGTATATATAATCTGATACCATAACAATTTTGTCAAATGTTTTGATGTTGAATATTATAATGCTCACCCAGCACTAGATCTCTGCTTCGACCTCTGCCCTCCACTTCAAATGAACAGACCCTATGCCAATCAAATTATTCCCAACCACCCCTCCTCACAGCTACACACCCACACACCTGTTCTGATCCAGAAGGCTTTTAGACATGAAGACAGGCTATGAATAGCAGGCAGGCTAGCAAGCTAATCCTTAGAATGTGACGGGGGGTTTGGATCTGTGGAGGGTTAAATGAGGCTTGGGTATATTTTTGAACCTGTCACTGAACACCAGTGCCCAGCAATCAGTGGCCTGTCGAGCCTATTAAAATAAACTGGTCATAAATGCTGATCGTCGACGTAAGTCAAATAGTTGAGAGAATGTAATGATACGGGAACTCTTGATGGGGAATCAGTTCAACACCACAGCTGGAAATGCTAACCAATTCAGCAACGAATGAGCAAGGTTCTGACTTGGCATAGTGTTTCAATTTCTTTGAGAATGGGATAGGATGTAGCAATTTTACAAAACTTCCCATAAATAATTAGACACAAATAAATCATCTCTACATACATTCTAACAAGTCCCCATTTAAAGTTCTTTTTAGAAATGGAATGGGAGACTTTTGATATCTCAGTTCTTATTTTTGAGATTGCTTGTTTGCCAGTCTGATATCTAGGCCCCAGAATGTGGTAACCAGCCCAAGGCCCAAGGCCCACCCAATTAGCCATAGCTTATTCCCTGTGTGTGATTACTCCGTCAAAAATAATTTGATAAATTGAACCACCACCCGATTTAACAAAAACTGTGCACAACCAGTTTTGCCAAAGCACTACCAATGGTCAATTTCCGGTTACGCCCCTGGTTTAAAGGGGACATATTAACCCTTAGGAGTCGCTGATCACACTGGTGTGATCAAATGTCATGGGTGTTTTAAGAGGAGACACGTCAAAACTAAGGCACGCTGAACATTGCTGCCAATTCCACTCGAAAGTACAGCCATGTGCTCTTTGTTCATATTTGTTTTATGAGAAGAGACAAAATAGAGATGTCATATTTGAAATGTGATTAAAAAAATAAAGGCCCCACGAATCTTTTCGACATAAAGGTGAGAGACAGCTATAAAAAACCATAAGAAACTTTGGCATGGTAATCATTATTTTATGTGGCATATAATGGCAAAATGAAAAGTATCAGACTGTATAAAAATTCTGTCTTAATGTTGCTAGAAGGTAGCTGTTGTCCAGAGAGGTAAAGAGGAAAAGAGGGGGTGGGTTCCATATAAACATCGCTCATAGTATTGCATTTGTTTGGATTTAATGTCAACTCACTATTGAGCTGTCTAGATTACCTACAACTCCCTGAGAATGTATTACATTAGTCCATTGTCAAATATGAATGAGATTAAATTATCCATATATATTCCAACAATTCTCAAAATCTGTGGCTACACCCTTTATTCGGACTAGAAAAATGAGATCCCAGTAGTGTGCCTGGGACAATCCCCAAGTGAGCTCCTAGGCTCCTAGGTTGGAGTAACAGCCTTGATAGCAAACTCGTTGTATTTAAAGGGAAACAGAACTGCACAATGAGTAACCACAACATTAAAGGTGTTGTTAAAGGTATACAAATTTAATCCAGTAAACATTTAGTAAAATTCTGTAAATATTTCCTCAGAGTTTGGTATTTCTCCAGTCTGTTTGCTCACCTGAAAAAGGTCTGGTGATTGTATCCAAACAGGAAACAAACAGATTGGCTCGGACCAAGAAACACAACACAAAACTGAGTTTTTGGAGGAGCTCTGAACTGAGGGTGGCTTTGCCCTGCCACAGTCATTCTCCAGAACTGTACATATCATCTTTAAGGCAGGTCTGAGACCTCCCTGTAGGAGGTGCTTCATTGCAACTGTCTGATCTACTTCATCAAATGCTTTTGAAAAATTGGTGCTTGTAGTAGATGAGTATCTGGGGCCTTGTGAAAGGCATGAAAGATGTTCACCGGAACATGAGTTGGCCTGCTAGCAGGGTTAGAAACCAAGCAGGTTCAAGTTTGAGTTATACCTCTCTTTGCCCAATTTGTTCCAAACTCTGACCTGAGGGGGTAGTGATCGTTTTTAAAGTGTGTGATTTAGGAACAGCAATTACATTTGCTTTTTTCCACTGAGGAGGGGTTAAGATATCACACAGGGATTCTCAAGCTTCTTTTAGAATTACTCAGAGGTATCTCTTCTGTGCCAGGGGCTTTTTTGTTTTGAGCATGCTCAGTTTTATCATACACCTCCCATGAATAGATCAAGTGGAGAGATTTTGGAGCAGGCAAAACTGAGGACTTTCACTGACTAATATGTGAGAAGAGTTGATTTATTTTTTATTTTTTATTTTGGTTTCAAGGGGATTACATGTTGGGATGTCAACTTTCAAGGATGGTCTTTTAATCCCAATGAAAATCTGAATTTCATTATACAAATGAATTGAGTTTTCATTATTTTAATGGGGAAATCTGAATAGAACTAGGAATAGAAAGCTTTCTTTGCTTTACTAATGACTATCTGTAATCTGTTTCAGTAGAATTTGGCAAGACGGCTGTTCCTGTCTTGAATAAACATTTTTCTGCCAATGATTTATGTGGCATTTAATATTAGGTATCATCCAAGAGTTATCAGTAGGATGTTTCTCTGCAGTTGGCTAGTAGAAACTATTTCTCACATTCATTATTAGAATGCTGTCGTTTGAGACACAGTATCATGGGCCTTGTAGACCACTTCCCATGTATGATTATATATCCACTTTCTAAACCAGTGGATATATACTTGTGTAATTTGAATGTTTTTGCTCATAATGCAGTTTAGATATGGACACTTTTAGGTGCCAATAGCCCTGAGCTATGATCACTCACAGAGAATTTGGACTGTACACCCACTCCACAAAAACACAGCATCTTATGGGTTAGGCTAGGCTAAGCCTTGCTGAGGAGAATAAGGAGTGGATGGAGGAGAATTGGTCCAAACTTTACTTTAAAAGCGAAATTCACACCTGTAATCAAAACACATTTTTTTATAAAGTTTGGAAGATCTACCTCACCATATGCTAGCTCTGCAATCTGTTTTCATTCTCAAAACCAGTCTAATGTGTTTGTGTCTGTAAATGAGTAAAAATCATTCTCTCTCTCTCTCACGACAAACAGAGCAATAGTAGCCGTTCCCTTTAAGGTGGAAATGAGAATTCCCACACATCACCAAACTGCCCTGAGTCCTGATCTAAATCCACATGGTTCATGGCTCAAATGGTTATGGCTAGGAAACCCACTAGTTTTATTGAATTATTTTATAATTAATATTAATTATAAATATATAATTATATAATTAATATAATTAATTTATATTTTATTATATTAAGCTAATATAAAATTATGAAAAATGCCTCTTTTACAACACTTATATCAATTTTGGTGTCAACTGTACACAACTAAATATACACACTTATTATAATAACACAGGCACATATGTTAAACCTGCACAGCTCCTGCTAAATCTCCCTTGCCCTAAGCCTCATTATCTTGAAGGGCTAATGCAAAGGCTTTACAAGGAGACTCATGGAGTCAAGCTGTCTGTGTCTACATTTGTGATTGATGTTTCTGTGTACATCTCTGTAACTGGTTCCACATTTATTAAACTAAATTATCTCTTACATTTTTCTTTTCTCTTTATTACACACAGATGCAGAGCATTCACTGTTCCAGCAGCTTCAGAAAAGATAATATGCTGAGAGCAGTATTAGTGAATATTTGATGTCCTTTCTCTGTCTCAGCAATAGAGTTCTGATATGTTAAAGCTAAAAAGTTTGTAATGAGCATTTGCTAATGCTTTTGGAT
Source organism: Hoplias malabaricus (assembly GCF_029633855.1). Taxonomy (NCBI): domain Eukaryota; kingdom Metazoa; phylum Chordata; class Actinopteri; order Characiformes; family Erythrinidae; genus Hoplias; species Hoplias malabaricus. The sequence continues at coordinate 67,865,036 of NC_089802.1, read as the reverse complement.
GTCTTTAACCCAGTTTGTATCAGTTACAAGGGGTGTTAATGAACATTTTGGCTTATTGCTGTATGTTTAGTCATAGGCTGAGGTTATTTTCAGTATGTGGTTTTGTCAAAAAAGTACTGGGTACTGTGGGGAAATATACAACAATCCAGTGGCTGGTTGTTACTGTGTCAAAACAGGAAGCAAAAATGATTGCCAGTGAGTTTTTGTTAATGTCACAAATTTGCTGTCTGAAAAATGATGTTTCCTGTCCATTGTATATACATGTATTTTAATGTTTGAATTAAATAAAGGCCATCAGAATAAATCACACAAATAAATCATGTTCACTGTGTAAAAGCTTAAAAAGTTCAGCCACAGCTTTGGGCTATAGCTTATGCAAAATAGAGTATTATTAAGAGCAATAGTTTCTAATTTCATAGATTTAGACAATTGATCCTTACATATATTGTTGATAATTCTGTCAGTTTGATTTTTTTTTGTGCACAAAACACTAGGTAAATGAATGCCCTAGATAAAGAAACCTCAACTTTTATATTTAGCACTGTAGCTTTAAATGCTTTACATTTTGAGATTATTTAAAGTCTTAATAATTAAAATTATTAAGTCTTCCACTTGTTTTTCACATGTTTAATCATGGTGATACAATTCCCACTTCTTTTTTTTCTTTTAAACTAGCCTACTTCAAACAATGTGAGCGTGTGCTATGTCAGGATGCATTTGTAACTCTTTCTTTCTTCCTTTTATTTATTTATTTTTTTTTAACTTACTTTCTTTCAACTGCTTCCTCCTCATCACGGTTGCAGCGGGTCTTGAACATATCTAGAATCATTGGACGCAGAGCAGAAAAAGAAGCATCAGTCCACTGCAAGGCAGCAAATGCTCACCTAATCACTCACACACTGACACCTGTGGACAATTTCACGTAGACGTTCGACCTATTATAAAGGAAACCGGAGATCTTCAGAACTAACAGACGGTTTCTTAAGGAATGGGACTGTTGACGGAATATGCATAATGCATTTTGTATCAGCTTTCACACACACCATAGCCAGTGGTGCACACAAAAAGTGTCTCCTATGGCCTACAATACATCATGCATGGAGTGGCAATGTCTGCAATTGAAGGTTGCTATAGCGTCTCTGTAATCATGTCGATCGAGTTTAGCAACACCTCACCACTTCACTCCATATAACCAGGGGCAACTTCCCTACCGGTCTTTCTCAACACACTTCCCCATGAAAACCAGAAACTCATACCTAGACTGTCTGACTTTCTAGGTCTAGCCTGTTAGACCAATTGAATGACATCCAGTGGAACATGTGCTTTTTGCAATGCATTAGAGATGGAGAGCCTTTTGCGCCATCAAAATGTACTCCTCGACTGCAATTTTAGTTTGTCATTCAGGCTTAAATAAGTCTAATTTTTCTAAACTTGTTGCAAATGAAAAGAGTTATGATGCGGTGAAGCGACATTGTAAATGATTGGCTTTTGTCATGAATAGATAAATGAATAGATAGCTCTGCATCTTTTAATGTAGAACGATGTATTTGAGTATGAAACCCACTGAAGCTTGTTTGTGGTTGAAATTTAAATTGTCTAAGTTTTTATTCACTGTTTGATTCACCACAGACACTCATTTGTAATTCAAGCTGTTTAATTTTGTAGCACTTGAAATAAATCAGTGTTTCTCATCTATGGGGCAGGAATAGAGCAACATTCTCACCCCTTTTCTTGTTTTTCCACTGTCCCAATGCCTCCCAAAAGAGTTTCTCTGCCATGCCTCAACAGGCAACAGGGGCAAAGAGCTCCCGAGCCATTTCAGACTGAGACAACTAGTTTGTTTCCCAATTACAGAGCCAGGGCTGCATACAAACACCAGACTTTTTTTTCCAGTGTGCAAACACAACAGAGAGCTATCAAATTGTGTATCATAAACAGTTTATTAGATTAAAATTGTGACACATTGTCACCTTTAAGCAGTAATATGCTACTAATCTGTTGTTTACTCTTAAAGTGTTACAGGAATATTACTTTATTTTTAGCATGTGCATAGTACAAACCCCTTAATTATTATTATTATATTTAGATCTCTTCCCTTTGCTTCTCCATTCATTAACACATCATAAAAATAAATTATTCCAGGTAATTCATGTTTATAATGGTTATACACATTACTACTTTTATTTTCAAATCATTATGCACTAAATTAATTCAAAGTGTGCTGTACTCTTTTATTAACATTTTATAAGCTGGGACTAAATTGGCACTGAAAAAGTGCCCCCCATCCCAGACCCTCACTGGTTGTGCTTCACAAATTGCATGGCAAACCTGAACAGAAGTCAGACACATAGAACAAAATCTTAGGCATGCGATACTATCATGCCCTGTAGTGAGCTCCAAAGTCCAGTATGGTCTCCATCTGGACTCATGAGTAACTCAAAGCTGTTTGCACCCTAAATGTTACTGAATTCCAGGGTCTGCTACAGACAAGGCATCATAACTCTGCACAGAAATCCTACTTACCACCATATGAACTTTGTTTGTTAAGTTTAGAGGAAGCAACCATAATTGTATCATCAGGGCCTGTTTGGAGCCAACACTGAGAAGCATGTGGGCTAGTGAGTATCTGATAGTGTGTGTGATGAGGCCCAACTAGCTGCAGCACAAATGTCCCAGAGGGCAGAGGGGAAATCCCCTTGAGGAGAGCTTACCTTATGGACATTGCCCTGGTGGAATGTGCCCTGGGGCCTGTCAGGGGCAGTAAATCCATGACATAGTAAGCCATATTAATGGCCTGCAACATCCAAAAGATAAACATTGGGAAGAAATGGGTAAACTCCAAGACTCAAAAACTGATTGGAGTTCCTGAAGCCCCTCATGCGTTCTATATACATTTACAGAACACACAGTGTGGTCCCATCTCCTGGTCTGAGTAGCAAAGAAAGACATTAAATCCACATCACTTGTGGCAGCACTATGTGAGACTCTGGTTCCTTACAAAGTAGGTGTGCAAGGGACTTCATCATCATCTTTCAGTTCACCGCCGTCTCCACTGAGCAGTTACTCACACAGGGATGAAATTCCTAAAAGTCAGCGAGGTTTGGTCTTGGGGGAGCTTCTCAGTGGAGGCATCTTAGGATGAGGCTGTAACCCAGAATAGGTCTCTCAAGGGTTGACATAGGCAGAATGTGGCCCTGGACACAGTTGTCTGGCACAGAAAGCAACTCCTGAGAGTGTAAAATACTCATCCATCCAATGCATATTGGGAAGTGGTCTCTGGCTGACATAAAGGGGCTGCAGGCCAAGACTTCACTTTGTGACTCTCACATGTTAATGCCTTCTTTAAAGTTAGCTTGTGGCGAGCTAGAGAAATGAAGTCTGGCTTGCTGAGAAGCAGGACCAGGAAAAGTGCTCAAAATAATGCTGACAAGCACTAAATCCACACTGTAATGAAACTTTAAAAATAATCTGTAGCCAGTTAATTGGAGGGTGAGGAAAATCTATATTGTGATAAGCTCTAGGTTTTAAATGGAATAAAATAAGGAATGTCTGACACAGCAGCTCCTGGGTGTATAGAGGAGGCAGGTGCTCCAGGATTATTGCTTTCATTGGTCTGACAGGCCAATGACCTACTGTGTGTATAAGGGCAATTCCCTTTAGATGTTTTTTGCAAGAAAAACATTGCTATCAAATAGACATAAAAGTGCAAGATATAAATTTGCTCAATGACATAAAAAGAGTCATGTTGAATATTGGACATTTCACAGCACATTTTCTAGTCAATAAATTAGTTTAAAACAAACAGGGTTCAGAATATTTAACCCCAAATTAACGTGTAACTGGCCGTTACTACTTCCTCCCCTATACTCATTATTGTGCAATCTTGCTTCTCATTTATTTCATTTAAATTTGGTCTGTGAATGGTCAGGCCTTTTCTCCTTACTCTTTCCAGCATCTTCTCTCTCTGATGTATATTTTTTTATTATTTGTGTGTGTGTGTGTGTGGGGGGGGGGGGGTCATTGCTGAGTATTATAGCTTTAAATGCAATTTCTTGAGGAGTTAAATGTTGTGTTATGGAAATCTACAAATGTTGAAATGAAACTAACTTGACAGAGGCGAGGGAGTCTGTAAAATAAGTAAATAAATAAAGTGCAATATGTATTTAAATGACCATCACTGATTTTATTATATTTCAATAAGAGCTGGTTCTGGACTGCAGGTAGCCCGGTCTAGCACCCACAATCTCTGATTACCCAGCAATTCTGTTCTAACACATGCCGAATATGGCATGAATATATCACATTGAAATAACGATGGATGTCTATGACAAACACATACAGAAGGCAGCATAGGTTGCTCCAAAGTTTGAATACATCTTTCAGTGATGAAGGTCCTTTCACAGATGTTCATGTTCCTTAGGATGTATGCACTAATCCAGCCTCATACTATGACAGACAATGGATTTTTAACTTAATTGTAGTAACAGATTAATGGAATTTTATGGGGTTTTTTTGGGGGGGGGGGGTTTCTCTGGAAAAAATGGTATATAGTTAAATGTGTGTCCATTTCACTTCTGAACATTGTTAAAATATAACTTCTGCTACATTTGTGTGACAATGTACTTTCAAGCGCATGTGGTAATTTTCACTTTCAAGCTGGTTTTTAATGCAACACCATGAAAGTGACTGAAAGTCACCTGCATTTAGGTTTTGAAAAACAGATTTCTTAAGATTCTGTGAATCTTTGATGTTGTGCACTGTGGGTATATCTTACAATTATTAATTCATTCATTATCTGTAAGCGCTTATCCAGTTCAGGGTCACGGTGGGTCCAGAGCCTACCTGGAATCATTGGGCGCAAGGCAGGAATACACCCTGGAGGGGGCGCCAGTCCTTCACAGGGCAACACAGACACACACACACACACATTCACTCACACACTCACACCTATGGACACTTTTGAGTCGCCAATCCACCTACCAACGTGTGTTTTTGTTTTTGGACTGTGGGAGGAAACCGGAGCACCCGGAGGAAACCCACTCGGACACAGGGAGAACACACCAACTCCTCACAGACAGTCACCCGGAGCGGGAATCGAACCCACAACCTCCAGGCCCCTGGAGCTGTGTGACTGTGACACTACCTGCTGTGCCACCGTGCCACCCTATCTTACAATTATGATTGGCAAAAAAAAAAAATTTAATTAAATATATCAAGTGTGTATGTAGAGGACTATTATCATTATTATGATTATCATGCATCTTTATACATTGAAGTGTAGCCCAATATGTAAAACATCATAATTTTAGCATACAGTTTAATGGGAGGTTGCATGGTAGTGTCACACAGCTCCAGCGTTTTTGGGTTTCTGGGTCCAGTTTCCTCCTCAGGTCACTGTCTGTGAGGGCATTGGTATGTCCTCTCAGTGTGTGGAATCCTGTGTGATTTGGTTATGCAAGGTGTCACCATTATGAGTGCATGGTGCTCGTCCGGGGCATCCAGGGCCTCACCCCCTATGACTCTGGTTAGGCTCTGAACCCACCGAGACCTTGAACAGTGTGAAGCGGTTACTGAATGAATGAATACATTTAGTGGAATCTAAAAGGCCATATATGGTTTGTTACTGTTCAGTGATGTCTGACTGTATGGTTTGACCTTTTATTAAACATTATAATTACATTACCAATTCTGGTCTTCTTTCTAGATGATGCAAAAGTTGGGAAAGGCTGATGAGACCAAAGACACAGCATTTGAGGAAGGTGTAGCTAACTTCAACAAGCAGATGGTAAGACTCCCTTCCCAACAACACAGCCTGTTTCTTAATGCTTTACCTCTAACCCCTGAGTCTCCTGATGCCACTCAAGCTTTAATCCTCACACTGGCATTACGGCAACACTAAGTGGCAAGTTTTAACAGTTTTTTAATTATTATTATAGCTTATTGTAATGCTGCTTATTTTAATAACAGATGCTTAAGTCGAGCTTTATATCCATGGTTCCCATATTTGGGGGCATGCTCCCTTACGTGGCAAGGCAAATGAGTTATGCATGTTTGTGCACTGCTAGCAAAAGATGGACAGAGAGCTAAACGTGCAGCAGCATATGATGAGTTTTCTCAAGCCACATCTCACAAAGAGAAAACAAGAAAATGATGAGGCATATGTCAAACCAAGCTTGTACCAGTCACTGAAGAGATTAAATGTGTCGTTTTTTGCAAAGCAGATATGCAGGTTTTAGACTTTTTTTGTGCAGGGAAGCAAATAGGAGCAAATGACTGTTAAGCACAGTCACTTTATTTTTGTTTTATTTTTTTCTATAAGTAGTTGATTTTTTTAATGAATGTATAAACAATTCCATTGGAGCTTGGAAGTAAAAGATGTGTGTACATGTGTCAGTATGCTTTATACAGGTATTAAGACCTGGTCTAGGTCTTAGGAACTTAGATCAGCCTGCAGATCAAACACTAGACACCATTTAACAGTATGAAAGCACCTTGATTTATTCATGATATAACATTTTGAATATCAGCATAACTGGGGAAATGGTCCATTAAATTTTTACCAGACAAACATGCACAAAACCTCAAGTGTGAGCTTTGAGGGACCCAGAATATCCACAAAAGGTGCAATATGTTACACAAAAATTGTAAACTTTAGGACAGGTCAAACACTACAACTGAGTGGGCAAGTTTGATGTTCTAGTCTGGAATGCTTGTTCTTCTGGATTGCTGCAAAGCAACAGAGGAGAAATAGTGCTAACCATATCCACAGGTTGTGATTTCTCAATATTTTATATAATCTTGAATGCCATCTTGTGGGCAATCAGTGCAAGACCACAAAAAAGCAGAAGTTACACACAAAACAGCAGCAGGCTTTGATCTATATGCATTTTTATAACCTATAAAAAATCCTTTAACACTTGTAATGTCCTGTCATTTGGATCCAGTCAATATCCAGGACTTGTATGGAAAACTTTAGAGTCATTGCCTCAAAATAAAGCCTCAGTCACTGGAATAAATGTCTTGAGTGGGTTAATAGACAGCAAGACATTATGATTAAGGAAAAAAAAAACATCCTTAGGTTGAGCATGTGAGCATGTGTCTTAAATGTATTGATGGAATACTGCTTTTCTGTGCACAGACTGAAGGAACTAAGCTTCAAAAAGATCTGAGGGCATACCTGACAGCTGTAAAAAGTAAGTCAGATTATCCATTTGGTAAATTTTTCAGCTGCATGTGTATGATGAATATGAAGGAGATTTTTGTACACTGTGATTTCTTGTGCTGATTGAGTTCACCTTGCAGCTGTCTGTCTGTCTATCTCTCCTCAGCAATGCACGAATGCTCCAAGCATCTGCAGGACTGTTTAGCAGACATGTATGAGCCAGACTGGTTTGGGAAGGAGGAGATGGATGCACTTGCAGAGGTGTGTAAACTCTTCAGCGCAAAACTTCCTGTGTGGGCTGTACGTATGTGTTAGCACAACCGAAAGGGTTAATTGAGGTTGGGCAATCAGTTAGTATGTGGGAGGTCACTGCAATGGCAGTGATGTAATGAGAAACTACTTTTCACCTCTTTTGATTTTCCATTTCAAATGCCATTTTCAGCTTTTTCAAGAGCAGCATTTGGGTGTTTCAGAGTACATCAATGTTTCACAGAATATCCAAAAACACATTATTAAAAAGCAAAAAATAAATAAATAAATAAAAGAAACAAAAATTAAGCTACATTAAAATATTACCTCTTAGTCAAAAGTAGCTATACACTAGATATAGTTATAGTATATTTACCTCAAAATTGCAGCTTCATAATTGTGCTGTTTCAGTGACCTGTAATAGGGAGACTAGAGCCTCTGTCGATGCTACTCTAGGCTCAGTACTCCAGAAACAGCGTTATGTAACTTATGGTGGAGGGTATAAAACAGAACACTGAACTTGGACATAGCCCAAAACTCAGCTTTTAGAGTTTAAAGTTATAACCTGGATCGTGAGCAGCAGTAAATGCAATTAGCATTTAAGATGAAACCAGTGTGTGGAGACATATCTTTGCCGATATCTTTCAACAATCTTTGAAACAGGTCTCCTAACATAACTAATAGCTGTATTATCACTTATTATGTTAGTTTTATTTAATATTAGTTTAGCTTTTTTTCTTCAGGCGCAAAACATAAATAATTTTTACACATTGGACTGAAACTTAAATAAAGGAAAGCTGGCTTTAGCTGCTCTTTGCATATTTTGCATGTCTGTATTTTTTGACACACTGTGATGACTCAGTGAACAATCGAAACAGTAGATTCATTCATTCCTTCATTCATTGTCTGTAATTGCTTATCCAAATCATGGGGCTCAAGGCGGAAACACACCCTGGACACCCGCCAGTTCTTCACTGGGCGACACAAACACACATACACACACACACACACACACACACACACACTCACACCTATGGACACTTTTGAATCACCAATCCATCTACCAACATGTGTTTTTGGACCGGAGCACCCGGAGGACACCCACATGGACACACACCCACGTGTAGAGCAACAACCAGCTTGGTCTGTAACCGAGTGTGAGTGTGAGTGTGTGTGTGTGTCGCCCTGTGAAGGATTGTTATCCCTCCAGGGTGTGTTCCCAACTTCTATAACTTTCCGGACTCATCGTTACCCTGAACTGAATCAGAGGTTACAGAAAATGAATGAATTAATAATATATGTAGATAAAATATACTTATGTATTAGGTAATAAACCTCCTGTTGTCTTGGTTTGTCATTTGTGTGCATTGTGTCTCTTTGTTTCTGTGCCCTTACATTATTTCTCGGCATTAAGGAGATGATTGAGAAGGAGATGGATAATAATCTGGAGGTAAAGTAGTTAGAAGACAAGCTTTAGGTGCTTTAGGTTCTAGTTTAGTGCAGCACAGTGCGTAGTTAGCACTCAAGAACACTTTGGCACTGTTGTTCATCTGATGCTTCGCTTTGTCATTTGTATGTAGTGTAAAATGTGTGTTAGGTTTCTTGTTTATATCTGTACACCTTTTGGCATTTTTGTATGTGTCTGGTGTTGTAATACATCTTGATTTGCAGGATACAGATCTCCTTTGGGGGGATTTCCATCAGAAGCTTTCAGAGAGTGCTCTCACTTCCATGGACACCTATATGGCTCAGTTTCCTGACATTAAGGTTGGCGTTAACTCCAATGGAATATTCGTCTTTTCTATAGAGAAATACATGTCTTGTAGCTGAGGTATATCTGGCTCTTCCTTCAGGCTCGGATTGCAAAGCGAGATAGAAAGCTAGTGGACTTTGACAGTGCCAGACATCACTTTGCCTCCACACAGAAAAGTAAGAAGAAAGATGAGGCCAAAATCGCCAAGGTACCAGAGATTCTCCCTGAAAGATCTTGCATTTTGTGGTGCTGTCTGAGTGTCATATTGTGTGTGTTTGTGTGTGTGCATTTTATCTGTTTTTCTCTCAATCAAAAAAATCTTGCAATAAACAAGTTTTGTGATTCTGTACAACAAAAGCTATGAACGTTTGCTGTAACATAATAGATTTTCTGACTCAAGGATGTGCTTGTACTGTATGTATTTGTGTGTGTTAACTAACAGATCTTGCCTCTCTCACTCTCTGCCCTCCCCACACATCACTCTTTTTCCTTACAACCTACTTCCTACATGCTTTTTCTGTGCTCTCTCTTACTCTCTCTCTCTCTCTCTCTCTCTCTCTCTTACTCTCTCTCTCTCTCTCTTACTCTCTCTCTCTCTCTCTCTCTTACTCTCTCTCTCTTTCTCTCTCTCTCTCTCCCCTTACATTTTATCCTCTCTCTTCACTTGCTTGCACATGCTTGCACATTTGCCCACTTGCTCTCTCTGGACGTTTAGCCCTTGGCTCTGATGGAGAAAGCTGCTCCAGGTTGGGCTCAGGGAATAATCACAGCACATCAAGTTGCTCAAACTAACCTCAGCAGAAGCCAGGTGACTAACCTGTCACTCAGCCTTTATACTTTGCCTTAATGTTCTAACACCCACCTGTTGATTTACAGTCTCGGCACAGACTAGTTTATCTCCTAAAGCTGTTCCATTGACTACTCCTGAACATAGAAAATATCAAATGCATTTTAATTACGAATTAATGTGGTTTGAAACATATTTCAATACCATTCTTTCTGACAAAAAAATATTTATATTGAAATGACTTGAATCTTACTTGAATCAAACCCAGTTTTAGAAGACACCTATAAAAATAGTATATATAGGTCTAGGAAGTTTAAAACACATTGACAAAAAATGAAGTTATTTGAGCCTAAATTCTTTTTTTTATTTCTCCTTTGTCCTTGTCTTTGAACCTTAATTACATTTATGATAGTTATGATTTGGTTATGTATTATCAGGCAGAGGAAGAGTTGGGGAAAGCCCAAAAGGTTTTTGAAGAGATCAATTATGAACTCCAGGAGGAACTTCCAAATCTGTGGAACAGGTACTGACAGCTTAATCTCCTGACAGTTTCTCTCTCTCTCTCTCTCTCTCTCTCTCTCTCTCATGTGTCTACACATACTTCATTGTTAAAATAAGACTTTTCCTTCAATTGTTTCTCACATGTTGACTGCCTGTGTGTCCCTCTGTTTCTCCCTCTCTTCTTCTCCCTTAGTCGTGTTGGGTTCTATGTGACAGTCTTTCAAAGTGTAGCAGGACTGGAGGAGAAGTTCCACAGAGAAATGGGCAAAGTGAGAGTTCTGCTGATTTATCAGCTCATCCATATCTTTCACAGAAAACTTGAAATGCCAAACATCAGTCTAATGTCTTGCATAAAGCTCTTTTTTTAATTCACAGATGAGCCAGAATCTTTTTGATGTTATGACCAAACTGGAGGAACAACGAGAGGCCAAGTGAGTGTTTTCTGAATTTAGTTTAACAGTCATACACCTGGAATATCAAACTTCTTTGAGAACTCTGCGTTGAGTTCTTCTGTATTACCTAGAGACTAAACAAATCCCCTAAAACTCCCTCAGAAAATCTGCCAAAACTACCGGGAAGAGGTAAATATGTCAGGATTGGAATTTCTGTGTGTACATAAGGATCAAACAGTACTAATTCTAACATTTGTTCACTCAGCAGATGTATTAAACACCTTTTTACCTTGAGTGTGTTTCTGGTTTTGCATGTGGACAATATTAAGCTGCCATTAGTGGTTTTGGTTGTATGTAAATCTGACAATTTGATATAAGCATGGCTTGATTTTATACTACTCCACAGCCGGTGGTGACATTCCGACTTGGTAGAAACACTATCAGGCAGAAGTTCTCAGTGTCTTTACTTTTTTCCCTGCAGCGAAGAAGCAGCCAATCACAATGCCACGGTATCTGAATCCGACAAGACTTCACCAGAAACTAAGGTACTTTCTCTGAGAGAGTGAGAGAGAGAGAGTGAGTGAATGAGTGCGTACCTGGTGCATATACTGATAAGCCAACATAGAAATGTCCTCCTTGTCTCTACATTCACTACCCATTTTGTAAGCTCCACTTAACATATAGATGCACTTTGTTTTGTACAATTACAGACAGCAGTCCATTTAATGTAAGGTATTATTCACGTGGTGGATCATACATTGCAGTGGCATGAAACTGATGTATTGTGATATTTTAGTGTGTGCTGTGCTGTTATGACTGGATCAGACACAGCAGTGCTCCTGGAGTTAAATCCCTCAGTGTCACTGCTGGACTGAGATTAGTGCACCATCCAAAAATATCCTCTCAAGAGTGTCCGGTGACTGTTAATAAAAGACTATTGCATTATGTACTATCGCTAATGCAAAGTGTGCAGCAACAGATTGCATAATGTTTCTGAATCCCTCAAAGGTGGACCAGAAAAAAGTTGTGTAATTTTGTGGTCAGAGAGTGTGTAATGTGATTCTAAGTGACACTAGGCAAGGTTTTTTTCTCTCTCTCTCCTGGTGCTCCCCCTAGTGTAATATATACAGCAGTGTACTGAAATCAGTGAAGGGTGGGGAGGGGGGGGGGGCTTCCTACTCTCCTCCAAATGTTACATAGTGCAGTTTCTGCAGTCCTGAGCCCTGTGCAGCAACAAACAACAGAGGCTCTGGTCTCACTTTCACAAGTCAGTGGAGCATCACAATGATTTTGAAGCTATAATGTTAAGGTATAAATATTACCTAGTGTTCCTTTAAATGCACCAGCAGCACTACTTTGTCTGATCCCCACGTCACTGTCAGTGAAGCGTTGAGAATAATTATTGCTCTGCGATGGTGGTGTGGGGGTCCTGACCTTTGAAGTACAGGGTGAAAGGGGTCTAACAAAGTATTTGGAGTAACAGATGGAGTACAGTCTGTAATTGTAGAACTACAAAGTGCAACTGTATTTTAAGTGGAGCTGATAAAATAGATAATGAATGGATATTTTGAGGGTTTTAGCTGATCAATGTACATGCCCTAAATGTTTTATAATCAAAACATTTTGGAAGCTACAGAAATTAATATACAAATGCTACTACATACAGAAAACTAACTAAAACAGACTTGTATAATGTTGCAACATGTTGTTCTTGTTCATGTTCTGCTTTTTGTTTAACTTACTGTCTAATGTGTGTTTGTCTCCCTTACTATCTGCATGTGTATGTTATGTGTTGCACACCTCTGTGTGTGTGTGTGTGTGTGTATGTTTGTGTGTGTGTGTGTGTGTGTGTGAGAGACAGCTAAAACAGGGACCACCAGTCCCACGGCCTCCCAGACCTTCTCTGACAATAGAGGCGAAACAGGACATCATAAACCTTTTTGAGAATGCGGTGGTGACTGAAACTAACGTTACCGCATTGTCACAGGTCAGAGGTCAAACTATCCTTTACCTCTCAGTCTGTGAACCCCATATCTTTCCAAACATTTTCCTGTTTACCTGTTCCCTTCACTTCCTCCATTCATTCTTGGATCTTCTCATCCATGAGGTACCTCATGCTGCTGATCAGATTCTTTTCTCCAGCATCATTTTTAAAAATCCTGATTATCTTCGAGTCTTTCTACTGACTTACTTCATGGTATCAATTCATGGGTGCCAAACTCCCTCAGCACTCCTCTGTGGAACTTTTCAGCATTTAGTTAACCACTTTGATTTTTCAAACCAGGATTTAAAATACACTTGTGTAGTCTCCCAGTGGTCAGGAGCATCCCATAAATATATCCCAGTAAAGTTAATGTGTTTCTTTTCCTCATGTGGGTGTGTGTGCGGCAGTCTGATGGCTCCACTGTGGGCAATCTGTTGGATATGGACCTGGATGCTGTGAGGGTGATCAGCACTTCCCCAGACCCCCAGGTGGGTGTAACAGGTTAAGAACAAAGACCAGGAAGACAGAAGTTCAGAATATGAAGAGGCTAAGATACCTCCTGCCCCCTCCAGGGTGTGTTAACAATTTCGTCCAGTAATTTCACAGTGACCCTGAGCTGCATAAGTGATTGCAGACAATGAATGAATTAATAAGACACCTCAACATGTGCACTTTGGGTTGCCAGGCTGCTCAGTGCAACATAAACACCCCAGATATAATTAATCTGGCTTAAACTGTGCCAGTTTTCACACTCACAGCTCAGTTCTGGCAAGTGTTGTGATGGCTAGATTTGGGCCAGATTTGGTCCACAAAACCCCTAATATCTGGCCTATATATTTAAGGCAGCCAGAGTTATCCTGAGTCAGCACCATCTTTCAAGGCCTTATGAGAGAACTGCAGATTTGGGACATACGTTCATTGCTATCTGGGTCTTTAAGGAAGGCAAAGTGTTATTCCACAGTCTCCAGTTGAGGAAACCTTAATTGAGCTCTTTGCATATTGTTGTGACAGAATGTACAGAACAAAGATAGACGTGATCCGTGTTCTCAAATTCAAATGTTACAGAATGCTTCAAAACTGTTCAGTAATACAGGTTTCCTTTGAATGAAGATAGTTCAGCCTGAGAGCTCAGGAATGAGGAGCATGGAGCAGAAGCTGTGGTTTTTTAGCCATATTCACTTGGTTCTCATAATTTCTCAGTACTATTATTGATTCATACTCCTTGTGCTTGGTTTGTAATGTCTTGGTGTTTTCTTTGTGTCCTCTTGTTGCCATTGTGGCAAGTGTTTGCTAGCTTGTCATTAAGTGTTGCTGTCTCATCTTGCTTTGTCATTCCTCACTGCCTCATGGAAGGCTGTATCACAGGACTCTTGGAAGGTAAGGACTTTGTGGTTGTCAAGTATCCACAATGCATAATTAAAACTGGTCATGTTTTGAGTATGGTGTTGATGCCCACTAATGACCCCACAATGCAATGTGAAACGGAAAGGGAGTTACTCACATCTGGAAAAATAAACTGTCACTACGTAATCTTGAGATGTTAGAGAAGAAAACTCTGCTTGTGTATGTCGTATCTGGGTAAAATCAAAGTGAGCTTGCAATGACATAATTTGGCATATCAGTGCTACACACTTCCTGTTAGAATCAAATGACAAACCTGACAAACCCATACAATTAATATGTAGTTTTTTCACTTTCACTACAGTATTAGTGTGTAATACACAATATGGAATTGGTATTTACTTTATAATTACAGCTTCAAAGTGATTGTGATTCTCTACTGACTTGTAATAGGGAGAAAAGAAACATTTTGCTACTATAGGCTCAGCACTGTAGACACTGCTCTATGTAACTTGGACAACACACACAGACACACTTGATTTCTGGACAAGTGTCCAGTTTGTAAAGAGCAAAAATACCAAATCTTACATAATTTTCATTCAATAATTCAATGATTTGAATTAGGAATATTTTTGAAAGATTTGAAAGAATAAGGCTGGGATGTTAACAAACAGCTAAATAATTTTTTTCCTACCTAAAATTACAAATCTTTTTAAAACTTAGTTGAATCAAGACAACATTATTGTTGATGGCCCTTTAAACAAATAAGCACATTGCACTGCACACTCATTCATAGGTAACAGTTTTGAATGTTATACATGAAACATGGGTTAATTCCTCAGTTTATTGTAGAGGTTCAGCACTGGATTCACTGAAGTGAAATAAATGTGTGGTATTGAACCATCTTTGAGTGTCCTGAGCAAATGAAAACCTGTAAAGATTATGCAGGGAAGCAAATGGGAAAATAATCATTAATTGGGATGAACTTTGTTTTCTATAAACTTCAATGTTCTCTCTCTGGTGCACCCTTGCCTTGATCTGCCCACCCTTCTTTTGCCCTCTTGTCTCTCTGCTGTTCCCGGGCCATCTCAAAACACCCTAACTCCCACTGAACCTGTAAAACATCCCAACCCCACCTTCTGCCCCAGCCTGAGCAAACCCTAGCTGCAGGCAAGCAGTGGGACTCTGATGAAGAAGTGTCTGCACAGGCACAGTCGTATGATCAACCCAGCTGCAATGATGAGGGCTCTTTGTCTAGGAAGCCTTATGAAATCCCGAGCTGGGATGATGAGGCTACTCCGACTGTGCAGCCTTGTAAAGGAACTGTCTGGGATGTGCATGGAGTTGCAGTGGCTGGAGCCAGCCAGAGTGGCTGGGAGGATGAAGAGGAGGCAGATTGGAGCACAGAAGGTGCTCAGGTAGGACAGGAGCAGAATGATATTGCACAGGCTCCTGCCAGCCCAGCGGTGCAGAGAGCAGGAAAAGGACTTTTAATGAAATGGGCTTAACCAAGAAGAGTTAGTGAGTGTTGTTGTGCTTCTGTTGCAGTTTCAGACGCTTTGGGTGTTGTGAGATGTCAGAAAATATGTTTATTTTGTGTTTGTGTCCGTGTAGATATACTAATCATACTTATACATTTCTGTATACAGGATTATCATAATCTCTGTGATATCTTTCTCTCTTTCAGACTGATATAGCTGTTTCTAAGCAGCCAGTAAGTATTCTTAAATCTGTCAAAATTACATGTAAAAGTGTGGGCAAAAATGTTTCCTCTGGAGATCTACTTTTCAAAATGATCTTGGGTTCCTTGCTCAGAATTCTGCTACGAATGTGACCAATGGTTCTTCGGATGCAGAGCTTCCACCAGGAGTTATTTACAAGGTCAGATTCCCTATAAACAAGCTTGTACACTGTAGCATATTTAGAGGTCTTTGTGTTAATTTATTTGCATCCTTGTGTGATGACAGGTGAAAGCAATGCATGACTATGCGGCCACAGACAGTGATGAACTGGACCTTAAATCTGGTGACATTGTGCTTGTTTTGCCCTTTGAAAACCCTGATGAACAGGTCAGTGAATTTAATACATTTTCAAGAGTCATTCCTGTCTACCCACACTTCCACTGTGAGAACACTATGGGTCCAAAAGAACATGTAGCTATTTACTGTGGGAAATAACATTTAATGGCTGACAAAAAAAAAAAGAAAAGAAAAAGAAAATGGACCAGCCACTCTAGGGCCCAGTTGCATAATCACTGAAAATATTAGCAATTACTTGAATCCCAAGAAGCAGACAGCGAAAACTTTAAGACTGAGCTTTGGAGGGGGGGGGGAATGGCTGCAGTTTTACTTGAAAAATTACAGCAAAGGATGGACACAGTAAGTATTAATCCAAATAACATTTACTACTATACTTAGTTTTTGAGCTTTCCGTATAGTCTTTCAGTATGATTGAATCGTCTGAATTATTTTTCTGGCAAAGTGACAGGGGGTGGAACACTTTTGAAGTCTCTAAACTTCATGTAAAAAGTGGAGCAATATAAAAAAAAATTGTCCCAGATTGTCTGAAAAAAAGCCCATATACAAAAACTGACTAGGTTCTCTTCGTTCTCAGTTTGTGGTTGGTAGGACTCCAGATTCCCAAACTAAGGTTATATATGATTAAAACCAGTGGTTCTCGTCAAGCAGTAAAAGGTGGTACATCAAATAATCTCGAAAAGATAACTACTTAATTAAGTAATTTATTCATAACTGAAAATCTAAAGTTTTCATATAAAAATTGTATGATGTTTCACAGTTTTCATAATTATGCCCCAATGAAATTCTTTTGTGTTTAAAAAAAAAAAAAAAAAAAAGATTCAATGTGCTACACTTGCACCGTAGTTGATTTCGTCTGTACGGGAAACGGCGGGCGGGGGGACAGTTCCCTTGCCTTTTTTTCCAGGGAGTAAACGGGATCGCCCAGTTGTATTTTTTATTTATTATAATTTTTTTTTTAAAGAAATCCGTGTAAAGTAAAAACAGTTCCAGTTGTTTACTGGACGTAAGCAAAGGCTATAGACAGACGTGAGCAAACTGGACTTTATTACAAAAAGGGGAAAACCGGAAACGAGAAAAACAAGCCGAGACCCAACCTGAGAAATACTCCGGAGCCCAGAAGGACAAAATCTAGAACCAAAAGTAGAGCGAAACAAAGCGAGAATTCTGTAAATATGAAGACAAAATTGAAGTAAGCGATCAGCTGAAGGAAAACAATGTGGTGGTTCTTCACGTTTAACAGCCCCGCACCACCTCCTCCTGATACAACCGCCGCGCTGTTTTCACCTCTAGCCTATTAAAGCACATAACTGATATAAAATTAATTCCTTCTCGTCTTTATCTTTTAAAAACGCTTATGTCCCATACATTTGATATGTTCTCATAAATGTACATTTGTGTTTAAAACATTCAGTTTAGGCCTAGTTATTTGTTCCTATATAATTTTATTTATTTTTTTAATTTTTTGAATAGTTTTGTGTAAATCATGCTAATTTGAAGTAAATAAATGCAACACAAACATGCAAACAATTAAAGTAAGACTTACGCCCCCCGCCCCTGGAGCAAAACATGAAACAGGCGCACGTTTCTGTGGTAAGACTCATAGGTGGTACTTGGAGGGTTTGGTTTGATAATGAGTGGTACTCGGTCTAAAAAGTTTGAGAAACACTGATATATATTGTATACACTGAAAAAAAAATATTGCTTCATAGTATGCTCACTTTTGCACAGTGTTTTACATAATGAAAGCACATAGCAATTTGGCCAAAGCCATCTATTTTCACACATGTGGCACTTTCTTAGCACTGTCTTATAGGTGTGTGTGTATGTGTGATATTTTCTGTGCAGGACGACGGTTGGTTGCTTGGTGTAAAGGAATCACACTGGCTGCAGAATAAGGACTTGGCTGTTAAAGGAGTATTCCCTGAAAACTTTACTCAGAAATTGTGAACAGGACGGTTGAATGATTCTCACATCTTTTAGGCACATTTTTTTCTTTAACCTATTTTCTGCTCTTTGTCCTATTTACCTATCTGTCCTATTTTCTTGTGATTTAATTGAAGGACAAAGGGCCTGTCAAAAACAAAAAAACAAACAAAAAAAAGACACCAGGGTTTCGTCACAAATGCAGTATTCCCTGTACAGTAGTGTGTTGTGTAGGGGTGGTGTGCACCCCATACTCCAGTTATATCTAACTATAGCATCAGGACAGCACAGTGCAACACTATTGTTGCTGGAACAATAAAAGTGTAGTGGGTACTTTGAAACTTGTTTTATACATATTCATTACCTTGTGTGTGCTTGGTTTTAGGTTGTGGATTTTAGAGATAGATTAAATACACACAGTGCCAGTGACATTCTTATTATTGTATGAATATAAGTCTGCCGTAATCAATTAATTTATGACTTGGTATTCTTGTTTTGACTAGTAATTATTTGTGTAGCTTGCTTTTGACATAGATCCTTTCTCACGTATTTGACTCTGTACTGAGACAAAGGACAATTGAATGTTGACAAACTTGAGCCTCCTGCAGTGGAGTATTCCTGTATGTAGAAAGCAACCTCAGTGACTGAGATGTAAAACTACACATTACTATTTAAATGTTTAATATGTTTGTATCTTTCAGTTAAATCCGTGTACTCATCTGTTCTGAAAAGGATTTGACATAAAGATCATCAAACAATGAGTTTAAAACCAGCACAAAGGAAGAAACACCTGCTATAACTAATTTGTTTTAAATGATTTCTCCTGGTTGCATGATTGTTTTATAGTTCTTTGTTGAATTGTGTCAGTAATGCCTCAAACCTCTCTTGGAATATCTGGAATAGACTGGACAGATAGGCAACTTATCCAACTGATCCATGTAATCTACCAGTGTTTGATTTCTGATTTCTTCTCATTTGCAGTGAGACAGTGTTTGCCAGTAATGGCATTTAACACTGCTTTCATTCTTTTTTTTCCCCTCAAGCACAAAGGTCTAAAGCTGTTAGTGAATTAGCTGCTGACGTACTGTGAAATCAGGAACTTGTTTTTAGCCTGCACTGTGGCCTACAATTTCTATCATCTTAAATTGCGTTCTTTTTTTTTTTTTAACCCTAACCCTGCAATTGACATGAGAATGAAGACATTTCAATTGTTGTCTTCCTTTGACTTCTCTCAAACTGTTTACAGAGCTGCAATTACTGAAGTCTCAAAGCTTTATATTTTTATATGTTTGTTTCATCCGTCCTTTGAAACCCAGGTCCAAAAGAGGGAATGTTTTTAACGACATATACAGTACAGAGGTCACTTGAGAAAACTGAAAAAAGCTGCTTATATGGGCAGATGTGTCTTTATTTATAAAAAACTGTATTGTTAAATAAATAAAGATATACACAAGTTATTGATTTCTTGTCTTTTCTTGCATATAACAAAGCTATTTGGTTTATTCAGGTCTCCAATCAGATAAAGGCAATGTTCATGTTTAATCAAAAAACGCTTCTATTAAAATTCAGAAGCTGTTTCCTCATTGTTTGCTAGATCTCCAGTCTATTTTGTGCTGGAAACCAATCTTATGTGTTTATGAAGCCCCATTGTCTGTAAATATGGAAAAAAAAATATTCAGTCCAGTATGCTATTCTCTCTCTCTCTCTCTCTTTCTCGTTCTTTTTCTCTTTCTCTCTCCTCTCATGGCAGAGACACTTGGAGTATTTTTAGACAATGGAGAGAACTCCAAACACTGAAAAGCATGTACCATTATTGGGTAATAGTGACTTATTTTTGCTATTTCAGATCACCTAAGGTGGGAATGTCTCCAAACTCAGGTGACCACTAAAATGCATTATTGAGAATGCTACAAAACAAAACTACTTGAATTACAAATGAGTCTCTCTAGTCATTTAAACAGTGAATAAAACTTACAAGTTAAACTTCATCAACATCCAATTACAGTGTTTTTTTCGTCCCTTCGAACACACTGTTCCACCTTAAAAGACACTTTCTGAATGTAAAGGAGAGAGAACTGCCCACATTCCTTTAAACTTCTCCATTTCTTAATTAATCTTGCGAAGTTGCATCAGATATCGCTGCTGGTTGTATAATGTTCAGTCAGGCCACATAGCAAAATTGGAGCTGTATCTTTATACAAGCTTTACCTCTTTGAATATACACAGCTTTTGACTTGAAAAGAGATGCAGTGAATGATATTAAAAACTAATTTAACATATTGAAGCTATTTGTGTCCTGATGCATCAGTTCCTTTAAAAAATACGGTTTTTCACGAGCCATTGATTTGGATTATGCTTAGATTAAATTAAAATTTATTAAGAGTGTGAACTCAGACTTTATGTAAGATCAGATATTTCACTAATGCTTTAGTGGAGGGTGGATTAAAGGGTGGATTATCAATCAAATCAAATACTTATAAGAAAGGTTCAATTACCAGACTAAGGATCACTGCAATCGACACCTAAGGTTACAAAACAATGAAATGCATTTTATTTTATCACCATAGCTCAGATACACAGTACTCCCATTAAATAGCACTACAACGTTAATGAGCCTTTGTAGTCCCCTTGAAAATCAGTGTGCACCCATGACGCCATTACCAGTTCACCAGGTGTCTTTCCATAGACCACTATTGGTATGTACTAACAACCAGGAACACCACACAATACCTGTCCTATTGGAGATCCTCTACTAAACCTTTATGACCATAACAATGTGGCCCTCATCAAAGTCACTGACATTACACTAGTGAATTTATTCTGCTTCCCAACATGTCGACTTGCTTCATAATACTGTGTAGGAACATCTCTTTATGTAATAGCACATTTTTTATCGCCCAGGGCACAAGAGCCTCCTGTTTTCTAATAAGGTATTTATTAATGATATCATTTTGTGGTTTCCCATGGGTTCCCTGGCCTGGGTTTTGGTCTATGGTGCTTCACCTAATTATAAAAACATTTTTGAATAGATGTAACATCACTTCCCATGTTGCTATGTACCAGAGTGTCTCCCCTACACACCCACCAACTGACTGATGAAACTGCTCTTTAACAAGAACTGCTCATTTTTCAAAGGCAGGTAGTATTTTTTCCTTAAAATTACAGCTTCATAATAACTATGATTATTGACTGACCTATAATAAGAAGAATAAAGCCTCTGATGTTGCTACTCCAGGCTCAGAACTACAGAAACAGCATTATGTAGCTTATGGGCGAGTATAAATATAGTATAAAGTGAATAAAATTGAACAGAATCAATCTGAATCCTTATTAAATGACAAGATGGCACTAATTTAGTAAATAATCAGAAATGTTAGTTTACTAAAATTCATTTTGCTTTCGCAGTGATTTTTCTATATGAAGTATGCCTGGGCACAGTACCAGCTGATTAAATGTCTGCTACATTTCTAACCTTTAAATATTCAACCTGCATGTTCTAGAAACCACTTTTAATTTGAAATATTACCATTACCTCTGCCCAGAACTCTTACTATATAAATCTTACTATAAACACACATTGAGTAAAGTATTCCAAGCAAGCGATGGGTTCCCTCAACATATAACCCTCAAGTGTTTATCGAGGACTACCGTGTTGTTTCAGAAATTATTTTGCAATATAAATTTCATTCATCATCTGTAGTTTTTTATGCATTTGCTGTCCAAAACATATTTGTATTTCCTTGGCTCTGTTTGAACCTATTTTTTTTTTAATGAAATGTCACTAATTTGCCCACCAGAGGGCAGAGATATCCTAAAAACAAATATTCTCCAGTTACCAACACCCGAAAACTCACCTTTCAGTTTTAAGCAATGTCAAAATCAAGTCTTTATTACCCCCTGGAGTTGGATTTAATATTACACTGACAGTATAATACATTCATTCATTGTCTGTAACCCTTATCCAGTTTGCGGTGGGTTCAGAGCCTACCTGGAATCACTGGGTGCCAGTCAGGAACACACACTCACACCTAGGGACACGTCAGTCGTCAGTCCACCTACCAACGTGTGTTTTTGGACTGTGAGAGGAAACAGGAGCACCCGGAGGAAACCCACACGGACACAGGGAGAACACACCACACTCCTCACAGCCAGTCACCCGGAACAGGACTCGAACCCACAAACTCCAGGTCCCTTGAGCTGTGTGACCAGTTTAATACATTCATTCATTCATTCATCCATTCATTCATTATCTGTAACCCTTATCCAGTTTAGGGTCTCGGTGGGTCCAGAGCCTACCTGGAATCATTGGGTGTAAATTGGGCACAAGGCGGGAACACACCCTGGAGGGGCACGTGCCAGTCCTTCACAGGGCACAGTGTAATACATAAAAAACATTATTAGAGGTTCTGAAGAGGTGAGTTTATCCTCAGTTGTTCAGGGCATGTCACTAAGATACAAACCCTGGCAAAAATTACGAAATCAACTCACTTTGGTTTTGTACTTCATAGAAAACAACAAATTAAAGCTTTGTAAAATCACTAAATATTCTGGCATTGAGAAACAAAATCAAATGAATTTGATTATTTAATGTTTTAAAATTAATGCCATACATATATTTTTTTCCAGATCAGCTTGAGGAAAAAATGGAAAAATCAACAACAAAGAATTGCATTTATTACTTTGTCCTCCTTGAGCTTGAATTTCTTTTGTGGCATTAACTCCACTAATAAAACATTCATTCATTCTTTCATTGTCTGTAACTGCTTATACAGTTCAGGGTCGCAGTGGGTCCAGAGCCTACACAGAATCACTGGGCGCAAGGCAGGAACACACCATGGAGGGGGTGCCAGTCCTTTACAGGGTGACACACACTCACACATTCACTCACACCTATGGACACTTTTGAGTCGCCAATCCACCTACCAACGTGTGTTTTTGGACCGTGGGCGGACACAGGGAGAACACACCAAACTCCACACAGACAGTCACACAGTCCTCTGATATATCAGCTTTGCGGGATTGTAAATTATGCTGGCCAGATGTATTATCATCCTGAAAGATGACTTCATAATTACTTTCAAGCCAACGAGGTCCAGAATTTCAGTTTACACTTATTTGTCTTAGAAATGCAAATTATACAGTGATCCCATATGTTTTTACACTGGAAAAAAATAATATGTCATTGAATTTAATTTGTTTGAGGTGTGTTTGACAAATTCAGAATGCTCAGCTACTAAGCAAACATTCTTCTCTAATATCTGTGATGAATTCATTTCCTATGAAGTACAAAAACATCCTCTTATTAATTACCATCATCTCCTTATGCCCTTAATCCATTTCAGGGTCACAGTGGCAACAGGAAGAACAATGAAGCCCAGATGTCTCTGGACTCTGCAACTTCCCCTAGCTCCTCCAGGGGGATCTTCAGGCATTCCCAGACCATCCATGTGATATAATCCCTCAAGTGAGCCCTGGGTCTAGCCGGAGGCCTCCTCCCTGAAGGGCGTGCTTGGTATACCTCCAGCAGAATGCCTCCAGGGGATATTCTTATCAGATGCTCAAACCATGTCAACTGGCTCCTCTTAATGCAAAGCAGCTGTGGATTTAATCTGAGTTCCATCCAGATTGCAGTGCTTCTCACCCAGTCACGGAATGTGCCCAGAAACAAGAAAACACATGTTGCCTGCTTGTGTCCACAATCTCTTTGTTTTGGTCTTTACCCAAAAGAGCGTATCCAATGTTCAATGACCTGTATGTAATCCACACCGTTCCTGCAGAATATGAGGTTCGACCAATGGACATATTCTCTTTTCTAGTACCCTGGCATAGATATTCCCAGAGGATGCTGAGAAGTGTGGTGCCTCAATAACTTCTTTTTCAATCCATGTAAGATTACAAATGCATGTCAGCTATGACAGACCCCAATATCCAGGGCCTTCAGCAATTCTGGGCAAATCTCCAGGCCCCATTCTAATGCAGAGCTTGGCAACTACCTCAGTGACCGCAGTCAAGGAAATGAAATCTGACACCCTGGCAGCCTCTGACCCTATCTCCTGCACAGACGTTGTCTCTCAGGTTTAGGAGATCCTTAAAATGCTCTTTCCAATAATTTACAATATCCTCAATCAAGCTCAGAGTTTCACCATCCTTGCTGAGCACACCTTGGACAGTGACACCAGATCTCCATGGCATTTTCAAACTCCTCCCAAGCTCTAGATTTTACTTATGCCCCTGCTACACCTGCAACTTGCTCCCAGGTACCCATGCGTCAGCAGCTAAACCTGAAAAGCCACCCTTCTTCTCTTTGCCAGCTTCCCTTACTGCTGGTGTCCACCACCATGTTATAGGGCAGCTGCTATAACAGGCACCAGTAGCTTTTTTGGCTACAGCTATATGCAGACACTTCCACAACGTAGGTATTACACAGGGGGTGTTCAGACTCAATGCCCACCACTTCTTCTGGGTCAAGTGATTATCTCTCTCAGAGGTGAGAGCTGAAATCATTGGAATCCTCTGCTAGCCTTTCCCAAGAAACCTTCACTACACATTAAGGCCTACTAGGTCTCTCTGGCAGTTTTCCCTGCCATCCAGTTCAACTTACCACAAGACAGTGCTCAGCTAACAGCTCAGTCTGTCTCTCTACACAAGTGTCCACAACATACAGCCTGAGGTCTGATGAAATGACCACAAACTTGATCACTGACCTTTGGCCCAAGGTCATCTGGTATCAAGTACACTTATGAGCTGTGAACCTACAGGCAGACGAAAACCTGTACATAAGTCCAATAACATCCGAAACCTCAGGTTCAGATACGTCAGGTCATTTCTCCCAATCATTCCTCTCCAGGTTTCCCAGTTATTGCCAACAGGAATGTCAAAGTATCCAAACATTGCACCACACCTTTACTCTGGTTCATGCGGGTGGTGGGTCCACACAGTCCTCCCACGAACAGGCACCTGCATCTGAAACTACCCCCAGACCTGTCTACGGGGAAAGATCCCAGTAAGACTTGTCTGGGCAGTGTACACACTCTTCTTTACTTGCATTCATTATAAGGGTTCTTGTTGGATCATGTTTTTATGTAAATCTTTACTTCAGGCCTGTTTGACATGTGAGACTGTACTGGGAGCCCATAGCTCCCGACAACATAGCCTTGGAGATCAGACGCGATACTACAGTCCTCCCATCATGACAAGGTAGTTGTACATTGTATGTCAGTAAAAGTACAGTGGTTTCAGAGTCCCACTTTGTTTTCCTAAAGGTACATTGCATTCTGTCCTCCACAAGGAGAGGTGAGTATTTGTAATCTTTTATTATCCAATTGTGTAAAATAAAACGTGTGGGTTTCTCCCAAGTGCTCAGGTTACCTCCCACAATCTATTTGTAGGTGGATTGGCGACTCAAAAAAAGTGTCCTTAGGTGAGAATGAATGTGTGTGTTTGTATGTGTTTGTGTGTGTGTGTGTGTGTGTGTTGCCCTGTGAAGGACTGACGCCCCCTCCAGAGTGTGTTCCTGCCCAGTGATTCTGAGTAGGCTCCGGACCCACTGTGACCCTGAACTGGATAAGTGAATGTCTAAATGAATGAATGAATATAAGTCCTGGGGATGAAACAGGGTGCATGAAATCAACACAATTTTAAAATCTACCATTATAACTAAGGTAGGAAACAATTTAGTTCCCTAACTAAAAGTAATGAATATGAACCCTGGACATTACCACCACAGTGAGTTTTTCTGACAGGAGGGGTCTAAGTGCCTAAGAGAGAGAGAGAAAGAGAGAGAGAGAGAGAGAGAGAGAGAGAGAGAGAGAGAGAGAGAGAGAGAGAGAGAGAGAGAGAGAGAACAATGAGACATGACAGCAGGGCTCACCATGATAACTGCTGGTTTCAAATGTCAATGTGTAACCATAGAATCTAATGCATAACATTTAACTGAGCATGAAAACACAACAGAGATTGTGCATTAAAATTGGGTATGGGAGGAATAGTAAGGGGATTGAAAAAGAGGTTTGTATACCCCTGGCAAGATACAGGCAGTGGCATTTGCTTATAACAACACTGGTTCAACCAGGAGAATTAGAAAAGGGATGAATCAGTATAAAACAGAGAAATAAAAAAACTTGAACAATCATTTTACTAAAATGTACTAAACCATACCACTATGTTACTTTTTTTCCCTTTGAACCCTACTTTTTGTTCTTCTTGAAGTTTATCAATCATTTGCCTGGTATGAATTACAGAAAATAATTAAATTTTCTCTGCAGGTTAGAGTTAAATATTAATGTGTGTGTGTGTGTGTGTGTGTGTGTGTGTGTGTGTGTGTGTGTGTATTGAGGAGGCGGAGCGCTGAGGTGTGACTGTTTATTCAGTAAACTGCAGACTTGTATGACTGGCTCACCTCTAAACCAGGCAGGCAACAGAACAACAATCTCAAAAACGAGCTTAACCCCTTTGTTGCCAACAACAAATCTTGTTTCCACAGCATCACTGGGCCTATATATACCAGTATCATCGTCAAAACAAAAAATATTCTCTCACTTCAACTCCTGACTGCAGCCAGAACACAAGAACAAGAATGGTAAGAGATCTGAATGGGTCATTACTTCACTATGTTTAGGCTGGTATAAAGTTGTGTTGGTAGATGTAGAAATGAAGCGGCATCGTAGTAAAGTTGATGAAAATTGTTAATGATATGCTATATTGCAGAAGACAGAAAAGCAAACAAGGAAAATGTTCTTTGTTGTTTTTAAGGGTAGTTATATTATGTGTTATGTGTTTAGATACACCTATTAATTAGTTTTTGTGTTTCATTGTACAAACATAGCTTGTAAAATCTCCATGAAATATATTTATAGATTGGGACCTAAGCTTAAGGTCACTATGCTCAATGCCAATTAAATCAGAGGGGTATAAATCCCAGTTGTACTATGTTCTCTAAACTGATGATAAAAAATCCAATACCGTTCAGTTGTTACACTGGCGAGATTTGACTATGTCTAAACATCCAGGGTAAAATCTTCCAATATTGTAAAGGCAGCAATTAAAAAAAATAAAAAATAAATAGAATACGCAGATGCCAACATGTAACGTACATCTCACCTCTCTAACCGTCGACCAAACTCATGGAATAATCTGTAGTTCTATGTGTCTTACAATAAATATTTTTATGACATCTGGCTATTGCTAGTGGCTTGAAATCTGGTTTCTGAATTCTCTTCCGTCTCTCCACAGCGTGAGTGCATCTCAATCCATGTCGGCCAGGCAGGTGTGCAGATGGGCAATGCATGCTGGGAGTTGTATTGCCTGGAACATGGGATCCAGCCTGATGGTCAGATGCCCAGTGACAAAACCATTGGTGGAGGAGACGACTCTTTTAACACTTTCTTCAGTGAGACAGGAGCCGGCAAACATGTTCCTAGAGCTGTCTTTGTAGACCTGGAGCCCACTGTGATTGGTAAATTTGTTTTAAAAAATCTCTAAATATATTATCAAAATTTCTTAAACCTATTAGAAGCCTTTCAGTATTATTTAAAGGGGACATATTATACCTTGTTTAAGTTAGAATACGTCTATCGGCTATACAAAACATTTTCATGAAGTCCTTTGCACAAAATCACTCTCACATAAAGAGATCTCACCAGCTCAATTTTTGCCAGCTTCAGTCCCTTTTAGAATGAGCCCGTTTAGGAGCTCTGTAACTTTTATGCAAATAAGCTCTTGCTGGCCACACCCCACCCACTTGTAAAACTAGCAGACCAAAATAGCGGATCTTCAACTAATCTGGGGGTTGGCAGGTGAGTGGTGGTGCCAGGTTGGTTCTATGCTAATTTCATTACTGACCTCACAATAACAAACGGCTCATAGAAGCATATTACACCTGACAACAAAATCTTTCAATTGATTCACAGAAAACTGATGGATAGGTTTTTTTCAGACTTGGAGTCTTTATAGAAACAGTAGGGACCAAAGTGAAAATACAAAAGCATGCAAAAAGTGAGTTTTGCGTAATATGTCCCCTTTAAAAATATTTGCATAATTGAATATGGATTACTAATATCAATTTCTAGATGAGGTGCGCACAGGAACCTACCGCCAACTCTTCCACCCAGAGCAGTTAATCACAGGGAAGGAAGATGCTGCCAACAACTATGCACGTGGTCACTATACTATTGGGAAAGAGATCATCGACCTGGTGCTCGACAGGACACGCAAACTGGTGAGAAATAACATATTTTCCAAGTAGATAAAATAAACAACAGAACTGATTGCACTGAAAGACATTATGTGATTGATTTTGTCTCCAAAAAATATATCTGTAACCTGTTTCTAATAATTTCAGGCTGACCAGTGCACTGGGCTTCAGGGTTTCCTGATCTTCCATAGTTTTGGAGGAGGCACCGGCTCTGGCTTCACCTCTCTGCTTATGGAGCGCCTGTCTGTTGATTATGGGAAGAAGTCCAAGCTGGAGTTTGCCATTTACCCTGCTCCTCAGGTCTCCACTGCTGTAGTAGAGCCCTACAACTCCATTCTGACCACTCACACAACCCTGGAGCACTCTGACTGTGCCTTTATGGTTGACAACGAAGCCATCTACGATATCTGCCGCAGAAACCTTGATATTGAGCGTCCCACCTACACCAACCTCAACAGGCTCATTGGTCAGATTGTCTCCTCCATCACAGCCTCCCTGCGCTTTGATGGAGCCCTGAATGTAGATCTGACAGAGTTCCAGACCAACCTGGTGCCCTACCCTCGAATTCACTTTCCTCTGGCTACCTATGCCCCTGTAATATCTGCAGAAAAGGCCTACCATGAGCAGCTCTCTGTTGCTGAGATCACCAATGCCTGCTTTGAACCAGCCAATCAGATGGTGAAGTGTGATCCTCGCCACGGGAAATACATGGCCTGCTGTCTCCTCTACCGTGGTGATGTTGTGCCCAAAGATGTAAATTCTGCCATTGCTACCATCAAGACCAAGCGTACCATCCAGTTCGTGGACTGGTGTCCCACTGGCTTCAAGGTGGGAATCAACTACCAGCCTCCCACTGTTGTTCCTGGAGGAGACCTGGCCAAGGTGCAAAGGGCAGTTTGCATGCTGAGCAACACCACGGCCATCGCTGAGGCCTGGGCTCGTCTGGACCACAAGTTTGACCTGATGTATGCCAAGAGAGCCTTCGTTCACTGGTATGTCGGAGAGGGCATGGAGGAAGGAGAGTTCTCAGAAGCCAGAGAAGACATGGCTGCCCTGGAGAAAGATTATGAAGAAGTGGGCACTGACAGCATTGGAGAGGAGGGGGAAGAGGAGGGAGAAGAGTATTAACATCCGTGTATAATTTCCAAGTATATTATTAAAACCATTCAAACAGATGTAGTATTTTCATTTCATAAAAGAATATTTGTATCAACTAATTTTGGAAAGTGTATACTGAAATACTAAATAGTCCCTGATAAAATTTTTGTTTTTCTTATCATCGTCTTCGTATATCATATAACTTCATATCTTTTTGGATGCCATGTATTCAACTTTAAATTATGAATAATAAATTGTTGTGTGACCAGTTATGTTAAAGCAGATTTGCTGTTACTGTTTTATTGTTAAGGACTATGCATAACAGATTAAAGTGAAGACTAGAGCTGAGGTAGCAGTTCAGTGTGAGTATATAAAAGTCAAAGTAGATTCATTCAGCAATATAACTGCGTGTGGGAAGAAACTGTTCCTAAGTCTGGAGGATCTGGCCTGGATGAAAGACACCACTAGATACAGGAGTCTAAGCCTGGAAAAGAGAAAAACAATCCAATATATTAAGAAAATTCAAGATATTTTGATGGGTGGCATGGTGGAACAGCAGGTAGTGTTGCTATAACACGTCTCCAGGGATCTGGGTTTAGGGGTTTAAGTCCCGTTCCGAGTGACTCTCTGTGAGGAGTTGGTGTGTTCTTCCCGTGTCCATGTGGGTTTCCTCTGTGTGCTCCGGTTTCCTCCCACAGTCCAAAAACATGCGTAGGTGGATTGGCGACTTAAAAAATGTTCATAATTGTGAGAGTGTGTGTGAGTGAATGTGTGAGTGTGTGTCGCCCTGGTACCCCCTCCAGAGTGAGTTCCCACCTTGCGCCCAGTGACCCACCGCAACCCTGAAGAGGATAAGCGGTTACAGACAATGAATGAAAGATATTTTAATGCCTGGAAAAATTAAACATTTAAAAAATTAATGGTCATTTAAAAAGTGCACAATTATATGAGCCTTCAGTCTGCACTTGAAGACAAAGAAGGACTCTATAGTTGGGACAGCCATTGAAAGCTCATTTCATCATCTGGGGGCCAGGACAGACAAAACTCTTGATGCTTGTCTTCCATGTGACTTGAAGGATGATGATTCAAGCAAAGCCAAATCCACAAGCAGTTGAGACAGGGATCAGGTTTTGAACTTTCCCATCATGCAGGAAGGGGCTGGGCCATTATCGTCTTCATAGACAAGGATTAGAGTTTCAAATCTGATGCTGGAAACCACTGAAAGCCAGTGAAAGGAATACAGCAACAGAAGAGAACTTTGGACAATGAAATATTGTGGTCAGGACAAGCTGTAGAGGGTGGATGGCCTGTTGAGTGAGACCAGTGAAGAGGTAGTTGCAGTAGTTGAGCTTTAAGATGACCAGAGGTTGAACAAGCAACTGGGGATCGTCCTGAGAAAGAAAGAGTCAAATCTTTTATACAAATCTTTTGTTGTGGAGACACCTGCATGACTGAGTTCAGTTTGAAATATGAGTCGAGACCAATTATTAGTCATCCAGATCCAGTTACCTCAGGGCTGCATACAGCTTCTGACAGTGTTACCAGGGAGTTCTCAAACGAGACTGTCAGATATTGAGCACAAATATTTCCTAGGATGTACATCAGCTTTGTTCTTGCTGATTCAGCGTTTAGTGGTGAATCCATGAAACAATGTCTGCGAGGCATACTGAGATTTAGCGGCATAGCAGTGGTAGGTTAAACCATGAAAAGGTATTGTATTACTAAAAGAAGAGAAGAGAATTGAAGTGGGCCCAGCACTGAGCCCTGAGGGAAACCAGTGGGGAGTCTAAATGGAATGGATATGAATCCTTACCATGTTGCCTGATAGGTCTATCCCTCCAGACAGGACTGACAACATGACGACAAGCTGTGCCAGTGATTCAAAGTATGGAGAGAATAGAGGAGGATTATCTGGTTGAATGTGTCGAAGGTAGCAGAAAGTTCCAGAAATATTAAGGCCAATTTATGCTTCTGTGTCAAACCTACACTGTAGGCTATGCATAGGTCCCGCATCGACACAAACTGTAAGCCGTAGCCTGACAAGCACCTCACCAGAAATGTAAATTTGCATCTCGTTGATGCAGACCACAATGACGTAGTTGGACAAACATGGTTCAAGTTGAACTGAGGAAGTCCAGAAATATAAACTCCTCTTATCCACATTACAGAGACAGCAGCAAGTTCATGGTGAGAAATGTCCTTAGACATTGGTTTGGAGGTAATGGAAAGATAAAAAAAAGGTGAAACAGGGGATACAGACACCTCCAAAAGAAGCAAAATAAGCAAGTAGTAGGGAAACATTTCAAACTTTGTATTTGTTGCTTTACTGATACTGCATATAATCTATGCTCTGTTCCTATTAGCACCCTACTCACTAAATAGAGCAATTTAGATGTTGTTACTATCCAATTAATAACATGTTTATCCATTTTTGTTCATTTTAATGAGAACATTATTTGAACACAGCAACTGTCCTTCACACCTTGTTAAAATTAAATGATGAATGAACCAATAGAAATGCTCCAAAATTACTTGGAAAATAATTGTTTTTTTTCATTCACTTCCATTGAAAGTTAAGACGTTGTTAACTGCTGTAAAGTTACTATTTTGGGAGATTTATGTTTTTAATTGGACATCAACGATGTTTATAAAACTAATACTACTACACGACTACATTGTGTACTACACAGGATTATGGAAAATATTTGTGATTCAGCCCTAATAGTTTGGAGTAATTGCAGAACAATTCAGAAACCAAGTATAAACCCTCACACTTGTGCAAACTACAACATATACTTTTTGTTGAGTCAAGGCAAAGGCATTATAAACCTTTAGGATTAAAAACAGTTTGGTTGCTCTGACATCATGGAGATTCTCACTCACTGCAGTGAGGGCCTTTTTTTTTGGAATGTACAGGTTTGAAGCCAGACTCTTTGAGATCCTGGTGCTGATTCTAAGCAAGAAAGGAAAAATTGATTACAGACTGCTCTTTTCAGAATTTTTGAAAGGAAAGAAAGGAGCGATATCATCTTTAGTTGCTGATGTAAGAGCTGTTGAGGGTGGACTATTTCAGGATATGTACTACCCAGGCAGACTTGAATGTAGCAGGGATGTGTCCAGAGGAAAACTGTTGATATAGGTATCTGGAGTAGGAGTATCTTAAAGTAGATATCTGGAGAATGTCTGGAAAAACATGGATGCAATGGGATTCTGGTGCGGAGGTGGATTAAGTGGAGAATAGAATATAGTTAAGAGCTTGCATGAATCAGATGCTGATGATTCTAGTTTTCCTTTGTAGTATAATTTATTCTTAGATTACATAATCATCTTTCTTGCAGTAAAGAGCACACATGACAAAGTATGAAAAGTTTAGTGCACTTGTCTTTGATTGTGTATATTAAAATATGCTATTACTTTTTTGTGTTAAGCGTTTTAGTATGTCCCCAAACAAGAAGCTTGTTGAAATTACTTTCTGAATTGTTTGCCCTTTAACACAAAAGTTGATCATGACCAGGACTATTTATATATTTCCAGTGTAACCGCTATGTTTCTAATATAGTTACTGTGAACTCCACTGTGCTGCAGCTTCCTTGCAACAACATGAAGACAACACAACAACAAAAGGCAATGGAATCTTTATTTTAGGTCGCAATAAATAATAAAACTACACAAATTAACAACTGGAGTTTTACTTGAATACGTTTGCCAAAATGTATTGTGGTTGTAAATGATCCTTCATAGTTTTTTTGATGAGGGAGAGACACCGTGAACAGCCTGTGTAATACAGGTCTATAAAAATTAAGCAGAGTTATTTCAATATGTTAGGGTTTATTAAAAATTACCACAACTCACAAAAAAAAACTTTTACTACTAACTAGCAGCATTAATGTGAATAGCTTTATGTGGCTGGAATATATCTGGATAGATTCCGTAATCATGCTATTTAATGTAAGTGATACTGACTCAAAAATTTGTAAATTTACGTTATTTTGCTAGCTACCTAACTTTCTAAATTACAATTAACTATACCTTTTTTTTTTAAGTTCAAAAACATAGGTTACGTTTCCTAGTATTTAAACATATCCATATGGTGCGCTCAGTTCTTCTGCAAATCAAATCCCTGACAGAAGGAATATGGGTACCTCCAGCTGCTGATTGGTTTTCTAAAAACTCTGACTGATATCAAAAATGAGTTTTATAGTTGGCTTCAGTTGAAGAACAAACCCTCCACAGTGCTCTGACTTTCAGCATTACCTTTCTCGACCATTAAGATAACGTCAACAATTGTAATAAAAAAACATTTTTTCTTCACAATTTTCTAGCTCTCTAGCCTGTTTGCATAACCAGTCTAATGTTTTTAGGAATCCCCATTATCAGTAAATGGTTTAAAAGTCAAAGTGTCTTGGTCTGATATGCTATGATCTCTCTCTCTCTCTCTCTCTCTCTCTCTCTCTCTCTCTCGCTCTCTCTCTCTCTTCTCATGCCAGTGAAAAGGCATCTGAAGTTTTTCAGACAACAGAGAGAACTCCAGACGTTGAAAAGCAACTGCAGAGATGATGATAGTTTTCTAATCCTGTAAATGTCTCCAAAATTGGGAGACATCTAACTGCAGAAAAGTCAAAATCAACTTTTGCTACATGAGTTTCAGTTGCAATTCTTAAAAACTTATAGTAAAGTTAAACTTTGCCACTTACAAGCAACATTTTTTTTTTCCTCAATACCAATACACCCTAAAAGATGCAGAGCTTTTGAATGTAAAACAAACTAGAGAGAACTGCTGTTCCCACAATCTTAGACATTTCCTTTAACTATGCATGGAGGAATCACTGAGCAAGGCGGGAACACACCCTGAAGGAGGTACCAATTCTTCACAGGGTGACACACTCTCACATTCGCATTTATGGACACCTCTATTAGTAGTCAATCCACCTGCTAAAATGTGTTTTTGGACCATGGGAGGAAACTGGAGCACACAGAGGAATCCCACGCAGACATGGGGAGAACACATCAAACACCTCACAGACAGTGAACGTGTAACGTTAAATAAAGATGGCCAACTGCTTCAAAGAACAGCATGAATCAAACATTTCTGAGGTATATTTGCAGTGTATATGCTAATTCTGTGTTCTGGGTGTCCTACATGTGCTTCGGTTTCCTCCAAAAGTCCATAGGTGTGAATGTGTGAGTGTGTGCCCTCCTGTTATAGATTGGTGCCCCGGGGTGTGTCCCTGCTTTGCGCCCAGTGATTATGGCTAGGCTGCACATACACTGCTACCCTGAACTTTATAAACTGTTACTGTTTTTCTGCTTATTTAAATTAATGTCCTTTATTAGGCAAGGTCATATGAAATGTTGCACAAATGATAATCAAAGTCATATTTTTTGCCATTTATTTAAACCTGGGACTTCATCAGGCCATCAAATCAAAATTATTCTCTTTCTAAAAAGAAGGATGAAGACTGGTGACAATTGTATAATGGGTGTTTTACAGCCAGTGGCTGTCTTGCAAAATCAGGCAGACCTAGTTTTGTTTTTAATAACAGTTTTTGAACTCTTTTACTTAATTCATTTTGGGTTTGCTTGTCCTTTACAATGGGGTATATTAAATCTCTTGTAAATATCTCCTGAAAACGTATAGCTTGTAGTCATTTAGACTGAATATTGTCACTGCCCATAGAAGAACACGTATCTCTGTTTTTGTGAATTTTTAATTTACTAGATCCTTTGAACACAACAGCTGTCCTTCACATTGTGTGAAAATGTCAACAGAAATGCTTTAAAATGGAACTTGGAAATTATGTTTAAGATTGACTTAAGTTAATTATTTTTCCTTCTCCTGGAAAGTTACAATTATTGTGCTTACAATCAATCTTTCTTTCACTAAAGTATCTTACTGTCATGTTGTGCTTCTGTCGAGTGCTTTGGTTCAATTTTGCCTTGTCTTCTGCTGCCTTCAAGTCCTCCTCGGAAATTCCTACTTAATTACTTCCTTAATTATGACATTTTACGTTTTCAAGTGGTATTTAGTCAGGGGAAATGGACACTATGCAAACCTTTTTGATGTTATTTTTTTTTTTTTTTGTATGATCAGAAACAGCAAGTTTATGAAGCAAATAAGACCCGCATTAGGTAAAATATATTTGCATACATTAAAATAATTTAATTACATATGCTAGCATATTATGTTTTTTTTTTTTTTTGCACATTGCTGAGACATTTTTAAAATGTCTTCCTCATCAACATAAGTGAAAGTTGTGCACAAAATGTATACAAACTTATACTGTACTGTTAACATGCAAAACTACCACTAATAATCTCTAAACTTTTACTGTCTACTGTAGAAGCAACAGTCATCATGACATTTGATCTTTGTGACATGACTTAAAGGTAGTATTAGTCTTGTGCTTTGTTTTGTCCCTGCCATGTGCTCATTGTGTGAGGTTGTATCTACCAGATGCTGTTTGTTTGTCTAGCCACATGCTCATGTCTCCTCTTGTGTCATGTGAGTAGTCCTTGGGGGTCCCATGTTTATTGTAGATATTTAAATCTTAGTCCCTTGGTCTGTCTCTTCTTGGTCATATTCTGTCTGTCTCAGTTGCTGTATATTTCTGTTTAATTCTTGGTCTGTAGTATTTATTTCAATCTCAGCTTCAGGGTTAGTTCCTTGGTCCTTTTCTGTCAGTGTTTCTGCTTTTGTCTCTAGTTCTTCATTTGTATAAGTTCTGGTGTTTAGTTCTCTGTTTGTCTCTGCCTGAGTACAGTGTTCTTTTCCTGTTTTCTGTATGTCTTGATTTCAGTTTTAGCTTCAGTATTAATTTCTTTGTCCTTTATTTTCTGTCCCAGACTTTGTTTTAATTACTATATCTAAGTTTCTGTCCTGCATTTAGTTTATCAGTCATTTGTATTCTTGGTATGCAGTGTTTGCCTCTGTGTTTTGTGTGTTTGGTTGCCGACCTGGTCTGAATATAGTTGAATAAATCTGCATCTTCATTTGTACATCTGCCTCATCATCTTCTTACACCAAACGTTACACCTACAGAGATTAAGGGGTATAAGGATGAATCCAAGGACAGTTTAAATCCTGTCTGGGATTTATAAGTCTGAAATTTAATGAAGTTTGATAAACTGGATAAAACTGTTACATGACTGTTACGGAAGTAGAAGTTTATCCTTGCAAGCTTTTCTGTCAAGCTGTAAATATACTCTACTGTGCAAAAGTTTTAGGCACCAGAGATTATGAGATTTAACACAAGCAGAGCAGTAAGTGTTTATTTGCTAAAAACATACAAACAACAATTAACGTCCAACATTAAAATAAAACCAAATAACATTACTTTAATAAGTGTGATACTCTTCAAACTCACTCACACCGACTACTTTATAGAAAAAAAATTATTTTATATTT
The DNA here is from genome assembly GCF_029633855.1 of Hoplias malabaricus. Lineage (NCBI taxonomy): Eukaryota > Metazoa > Chordata > Actinopteri > Characiformes > Erythrinidae > Hoplias > Hoplias malabaricus. The sequence goes on along the minus strand of NC_089802.1, from coordinate 67,828,210 downwards.
CTTATTTGTTTTATATTATTCTTTTTTGTATTTACTGTGATTATATATGACTTTATATAAGCACCACACTTACTGAGAAGTCATTAGTTTAAATATATATCTTAGGTGCCTACTGTGTATATAAACAACTTTGAAGTTTTTTAAATATTTTCTGCATAAAGTCAGTAACACTGTGCCTTTAATATGTACCCGTCTTTAAAGTATCTAGTTCAGCCTGTGGAAACAGGACCCACTTTGCATTTTATCAGGGCATAATTTTCATGGTATGATGTAATTTGAATGTTTGAATATGTAAAGTCTACAGTGTGTCTGTTTGTTTATTTCTTTGCCACTAGAGACTGAACAAAAAGCAATAAATGTGCATGAGGACTTCATTCTCTTTCAGTTGGTCTGGCTTCCCCATGTATTTTTCAAGCAAAATCTTACCTTATGTGTTTCATATTTATAAATTATTTCATAATAAAAAGATATTAAGTCATGATTGTGAGAACCTATTCTCATCATAATGAGAAATTATGTCATATAAATGACCAATGTCCTCATAAGTGTTAAAATTGTATATCATAATTATGACGTATTCCTAATATATTCAGCTCCTGTCCAGTATATTTTACGTTATAATTCATGTCATAAATATTTTAAGTCATAATTAGGAGATGCTTACCATTTAAAGACACTTTCTCATTATGACCATAGGTGAATATATTTCAAAAGTCAGAAAGCAGTTTCCATACACATCATGTTTTTTCTTAGATTATTTTAAATCACAGAAGCTAGCAAGCCATGCTGGGCTCGAGCGGTACGGCAATTTATTACGTTTGTTTTACCGCTGAGCAGAAATGCATAGATTTTTTTTGCCCTCTAGGGCCTCTTATTCTAACGGAGAGTTTGTAGGAGGGTTCGCCTGGGGCTGTGTTTTTAGCCTGAGTTTCAAGAACCCGGCAAGAAGTAGCGCCCTCTATTGTCACAGAAATCGACCGTCACACTATTCAGTGTAACACCGGAAGTATACGTTTTATAAGAGAACTACCTCGACTCTGCTGATAACATCATTTTAGAGGATTCTGAGAACGTTGTGTATTTTGTAACATAAAGTTTGTAAAATCTCTCTCTGCCTGGCTCGTATTTGTCGTTTAAACATAAACACCACCCCCCACCCGTTAATGTCTCTCGCTGGAGCCAATAGGAAAGTGATGATTAGCTACTTTAAGCCCCACCCCTCTCCAGCGCCTAAAACCACAGCCCGAGCCTAGACAGCCACATTTCACCCTCTTTCACCGAGCCATAGACGTCGGACCGGAGGGAAAATCTGAAACAATGGTGAGTCCATCGTTTATTCAGATTAGTCGATTCAGGTGTCATATGTGTCCAGGCTGATATATTTTACTTAGAAAATAAGTGGGTTGTTCTGCTTCTATTAATATAATATAAATATTTATATTGTATTATACCTTCAAATCAATCGCTAATACAGTGGTTTTTAGACGTATTCAATCGAAAGAATAATAGCAGAAAACTGAAGTCTTATATTGGTTAATTCTATTTTTAAAAAAATAACAAGAATAAAATCGTAGAAAATGGCCCTGAGGCGTGCATCGAGGCATGAGGCCTTCCCAGCACCGTTTAAACTAATATTAGAAACAACGGCTAAAAAGCTCTAATATTATAATTTTGATGTTTAGCTTGGCGAGATGTATAATAACGTTTGAGTATTATGACCGTGTCCTTAAAAACCCGCATTTCTGTCTCAATCCCAGTTCTATTTTATTTTTCCCTCCATTTCTCTCGGCTTTGAAGCGATAAGGGACGTTTGGCGGTAAAGGCGCGGTGGGGGTGGGGACTCGCCCTTTTCTGTTTCTTTTAAAGAATGTCAACGATGAATGTAAGAAAATGGCGGACCACTGCCCCACCTAGTGCGAAGGGTTTTTGTTTTTTGTTTTTTCCTCTGCCATTAACATAAATGTCCTAAAATATTTTTTTGTAGCCGTTTAAAAATGCCCAGTTAATAAATTACGGAAAAAAATGGGTAAACAAATGCACCACATTGCCATTGCTACTGGACAAAAAAAAAGAAATGTACAACCAGCTACATGTTGCTGTTTTCTAATGTCGAACTAAATAGCTCTAATTACTGTTTAAAAAGTAAGACAACTGAGATCCATTTGTTTTTAGCTAGCTGATACATGCGCACATCCCTGTAGTTTTATCTTTCTGAGTATTTTGTGTGACAGTGAGTTTAACATTTATTTAAGTACCTTCTGTATGTTAATGCTAGCACTTCGCAGTTCCGGTTACACTGTTTGTTAAAAGGTGTGTCTATGGCAGATAGCAATAAATTACCTTTGATCATTCCTTTTTGATCAGGGTAATTTAGAACAGGCCGGTAAAGAGTTGCGCACATGGCACAGAAAACCATAATGCACCACACTGGCTGATAATAGCTTATACAACTGTGTGGCTGGATTATGGCAGCTCCTCCCTGTCATTAAAAAAAGCCAGCACTTCCGTACAGTGGCACAATCCAACATTAACTCAGATGGTGGGCATACTATTGCTAACCAAAGCAAAGTCTTTTAAATGATTATTAGGTGGTATTTTTTACCTTAAAAGTACAGTTTCAAAATCAGTGTGAAGCTTCATTGACCTTTAATAGGGAGAAGTGTCTATTGTTTCTACTCTAGTCTCAGGACTGTGAAACTGCACTATGTTTTGGTGGATTGTATAAAATCAATCCCGTACCCTTGTTTCAGGAAACTTGTAAATGTGAATTGCAGTCTGCACATGTATGGGGGGCCCCTGAGCCAAAATTGCCAATTTTAACTAGTCTTTATTTCCCTCTTCAACACACACACACATGAATCATTGTGAAAAGTAAACCAGGCCGATGATATGCGGAGAACATACAACCCGAAATGTCCCAAAGTATTGTGTCAAATGAGGTGTCACATAAACAGTCAAAACCAGAAAAAGAACACAATCTTAACTATCAGGTGTTGATTTTGTATTTTTCAAAAAATAAATGTCAGGAACTGTGCTTCAACTCAGAACTGAAAAGGTAGGTCCTTATATAGGCTATGCACTGAAACGTGACATACTTGTTGCTTATTGGCTAATTAGTAGTTGTTCTGACAGACTGGTGTGAATCTAAATTAATTGTAAAATCTCATAATTTAATAAAGTTGTTACAAATATGCACTTATAAAGCACAGAATGAACTCCAAAATTCTTCTGGAGGATGAAAAAAATAAAAGGCAATGGTATCTTATTCCAACAATTAATGTTAATCTAGTTTAACATAAGAATGCCATTGCCTTCACTCTTTGATACCCTTGTTTCTGCCTTTGTGTGTGTTAGACCATATGTTGTGGTTCTTCTGCTTTTGTGTGGGTTTTGCTTTTACTTGTGAAAACATTAGCCGCACTCATTCTTTGTGTTGAGATGAACATCAGAAAAGTTACTATGTAAGCACTACTAGTTTTCCAACTTGAATAAAGTAAATAAAATCCAAAATGAATGAAGTATGCCTATATTACCATGTTCTTAACATTTCCCACTTTCTTTTAACAGCGTGAGTGTATTTCCATGCACGTTGGCCAGGCAGGTGCCCAGATGGGCAATGCATGCTGGGAGTTGTATTGCCTGGAACATGGGATCCAGCCTGATGGTCAGATGCCCAGTGACAAAACCATTGGTGGAGGAGACGACTCTTTCAACACTTTCTTCAGTGAGACAGGAGCCGGCAAACATGTTCCTAGAGCTGTCTTTGTAGACCTGGAGCCCACTGTCATTGGTAATCTTTTTTTTTTTTTTTTCTATCCCCCCCAAGTACAGTCTCCATTTCCAGAAAAGCTTTAAATTTTGTAAAATGCATTTCATACAAGAATCTGTGATTCAATAATATATTGAATAGTGTGCTTATGTTTTAGACTTAATAATTGGTTTTTAATTTGTCACTGAAAGCAGTAACGTTTTGTCAGTTAACTAAAGGCTCTTGTGATTTTTATACAAGTTAGATGTCAGTTTACGTTGCAGTTGTGTACCAATTTTTCTATGAATATGGATTTGTAATATGAAACATGCCTGAAACTTATACTAAAACATGCATTTTTGAAATTTAAATCAGAATTTTAATACTCGATATATATTTAATTTAATATTTTAGTGTGACTACCATTAGATTACAATGGAATATAACTGCAGAATTTAAAAATTTTATTCCTGTCTTTTCTCCCTCAGATGAGGTGCGCACAGGAACCTACCGCCAACTCTTCCACCCAGAACAGTTAATCACAGGGAAGGAAGATGCTGCCAACAACTATGCACGTGGTCACTATACTATTGGGAAAGAGATCATTGACCTGGTGCTCGACAGGACACGCAAACTGGTGAGACCCTGAGTGTGGCTGTTTTGAGCCCTCTGGGGAATTATCGAAAGGGTAGCTGCAATGTTTGTCCCATGATTATAATCGCAGCTGCTAAAGCATACTTATCCATATTTACGAGTTCTAAAGTTTAAATCCTGCATGCTTGTCCACTTATTTCAGGCTGACCAGTGCACTGGGCTTCAGGGTTTCCTGATCTTCCATAGTTTTGGAGGAGGCACTGGCTCTGGCTTCACCTCTCTGCTTATGGAGCGCCTGTCTGTTGATTATGGGAAGAAGTCCAAGCTGGAGTTTGCCGTGTACCCTGCCCCTCAGGTCTCCACTGCTGTAGTAGAGCCATACAACTCCATTCTGACCACTCACACAACCCTGGAGCACTCCGACTGTGCCTTTATGGTTGACAACGAAGCCATCTACGATATCTGCCGCAGAAACCTTGATATTGAGCGTCCCACCTACACCAACCTCAACAGGCTCATTGGTCAGATTGTCTCCTCCATCACAGCCTCCCTGCGCTTTGATGGAGCCCTGAATGTAGATCTGACAGAGTTCCAGACCAACCTGGTGCCCTACCCTCGAATTCACTTTCCTCTGGCTACCTATGCCCCTGTAATATCTGCAGAAAAGGCCTACCATGAGCAGCTCTCTGTTGCTGACATCACCAATGCCTGCTTTGAACCAGCCAATCAGATGGTGAAGTGTGATCCTCGCCACGGGAAATACATGGCCTGCTGTCTCCTCTACCGTGGTGATGTTGTGCCCAAAGATGTAAATTCTGCCATTGCTACCATCAAGACCAAGCGCAGCATCCAGTTCGTGGACTGGTGTCCCACTGGCTTCAAGGTGGGAATCAACTACCAGCCTCCCACTGTTGTTCCTGGAGGAGACCTGGCCAAGGTGCAAAGGGCAGTTTGCATGCTGAGCAACACCACGGCCATCGCTGAGGCCTGGGCTCGTCTGGACCACAAGTTTGACCTGATGTACGCCAAGAGAGCCTTCGTTCACTGGTATGTCGGAGAGGGCATGGAGGAAGGAGAGTTCTCAGAAGCCAGAGAAGACATGGCTGCCCTGGAGAAAGATTATGAAGAAGTGGGCACTGACAGCATTGGAGAAGAAGAGGAGGGAGAAGAGTACTAGTGTGGCCTAAATTCGTTACTCTATATTTGAAGGGTCATTGCTGCAAGAAAACATAATGGACAATCTAAAATGAAAAACATTCCATTATGTCTGCATTCCAGAAATGTAAACTTTTAGATTTGGTTTTCAATTAATAAAGATATTATACCTTGTTTTTGCGTCTTTATTGTATTAATGCATTTAATACAACATTATTTTATTTGTATGTATTAGTTAGGAATTTAGTCTAGAATTTTCATTTTCTGAAAAATGACCAGGACAGTTGAGACATGGAGTAATGCTTGACAATTTTGACAGTAATACACAGTCAAAACTGAAACAGTGGAAAAGCAATATTTGTTTCTTATTTCAGAAAGGGAACTAGTTTTTGCAGCAGCAAAAAAAATGTCAGCTGTAAAAGTTAGTGTTTCATAGGTGTGAAAAGCCAACATGCAGAATTTTTTTTTTTTTTGAAAGGCTAGTTTTTTTTTTAACAATTAGGAAATTTGAAATTAGTTTTCCTAATAATGATGTTGCTTATTCTGAAAACAGCTTTGACAATTGTACAGCCCAAAAAGTGAAGTTAAATCCAGAATGCAATATCTAAAAATTGTAAGCTATGCAAGGCTTGAAAATAATGTTTAAGTTATAACTTTGGCAAGTTCACATTGCCCAACATCTCCCAACATTTGAATGTCTGAATAAATGTAGTAGAGATCTTATATTTTGCACGCACAAATACTTTTCTACTCAGGTTTAAACTGAACAACTACAGCCATTTATAAATAATTATGGTGTCAATGGTCCAGGAATGAAAATTTTGGATCTGACATTTTACACAGTGCTGTCACAGGACAATGTTAATTCTATTCATGGATTTGTAGTTTCAAGACCAACTGCATATTTCAGATTGGGTAGAAATCTGAGTGATAAGCTGGATCACTCACACACACACCCATTTATATAATCGTCCATACAATGCAAGCAGGGAAAAAAAAAAACACTGCTAGAGATTTTCAGTCCTCTGTATTACCCTGCAAAACAAGGTATTAGAACATTTGTCAGCTGACCTGCTGCTGGGCTTTACTGAAAGTAAAGTCCAAGGGCGAGTCGAGTACCTTCTATATTCTTTGAATATGTTCTGTGATTTGACAGTATACACCCACCCACCAAAGAAATATAGAGCGTGGGTACAGGCACAGTAGAGTGTTGGTCTTTCAGACCGTTACAGACCATGCTTCTGTTTTGGCACCCAGCCTATCTCTTTCACACACTGGGGACTGAGTCAAATAACTGTTATGCAATCTCACAAAAAGAAATCGAAACCCTGGTCATGCTTATCCAATATTCACAGTGAGAGGAACTCTGGTATGTGCTCTTACACAAGCTGGATTTCAACCCAAGCATCAGCAGAGGGATTACAGAGTTCACAGAGGACCTTATGCCACAGAGTACAGAATTGTTCTAATTCAGTACTCAATCTTGGTGACTACAACATATTTTTTTTACTTTTTTTTAATCTGTAATTTGTAAAGAATTTAGAACAAAACTGCATTCGTTTCTTTATTTAAAAACAAGGGCTTTACAAAAAACACATCTTCACAAATCATAACCACCAGGCCTTCACACCAAGGAAAACTAACAGATATGCACAGTATATTTTGAAATATTAGATGAAACTATTTATGGGTAGTTAAGCAAGGTATGGCAAGGTAAACCCCTGATTATAAAACACGGACATTCGTTTAGTTTATGCTTGGCTTCACTTGGCTTGGCACTCAGTATTGACTTACAGACTTTCCTCCCACTTACAGAGGTGATGAGGTGTTGAGATCTGCTCAGGATTGAAATAGGTCATACAGGACTCAGGTCAGATATTTAATTCTGTTTAAGGGTATATTTTTAAAGTTGTTTAAAAAGTTTAATGTTTTTGGCGTTTATTTTTTTCCAACCAATAGACTTAGACTTAGATGGCTTAGTCATCTTTATATTGGTTCAGTTGTATTAATTAAACACTTTAAACCCTCTGTGTGTCTTAGACCCAATGGCTCGTTCCTTCTCATGCCCAGTGACCCTCACATCCTTCCCAAGAGCTTATTAGTCGCTGTCGTCATCAGACCAGCCAAATGGGTCCATGGTGATGGCCATATTGAGTTTGCGGCCCTCGCGCAAGCTGCACGACTTGGAGGAGTTCTGCTTGGCCTGCATGTTGATCTGCATGCCTGACTGCCGCAAGGGGCTACTACCTGGCATCCCCACATCCAGGTCAAACACACCTCCAAAGCCACGCATGATCGCTTGCAAACTGCTTCCGCTCAGATCTCCGTTACTGCAGGAAGAGATGTGACAGCTCACCTCTGAGCTGTTGCTCTCCTCAGTGTGAGACTCATAAAAGGACTCAGCGCTCAGCGTGGCAGCCAGGGGGGAGACATGGGAGAAGAACTGAGAGAGAAAAATAGAGTTTAGCTGTGAATAACAAACAATTTATATGAAACTACAAAAGGTTTTTGTAAAACTTATGAGCCGTGACGTTAAATAAAAACATTTTAAATATTTTTGTACAAGGATGGTGGGTAGTTAAGGTTATTTAGGCAAACAATACACACCCTTTTGCTTCAAATAGAGAACAAATCACTAAGAACTGTACTGATTCTGGGTTATCTGGGTTATCGTATTTTACTGGTTATACTGAGATCCGGTTGCTGAAGAGATTACTTTTAAAATTTAAAGTACCTTTCAGAAAAAGGTTCTATAAAGAAACCCTTTCTTTACAATTTTTCTTTTACAAATAGTGTTCTCTAGAGACCGAATGTAGTTCTTTGATGACGTTGATGATCAAAGTGAAATATCATCTGCATTTTGACGCCCCCTAGTGGTTTCAGGTTAGCTAACTCTAGGACAAAGCATATTTCCTAACTTGAATTTGAAAATCTAAATAGTTTTAACTTTTAAAAAGGTACTTATTTTATTTCTGTACTTCAGAACTCAGAAGCATTGAGTTTAACTGCTTGAATTTTTAGTAAAAATATAATTTATTGTGCCCAATGATTACAGGTAGGCACAACACCATCTGCAATCAAGCTGTTCACAATCAGGATCAAGCTGTTACGGAAAATAACAGAATTAATGAATACATTTAAACAACTCAACTCAGCTCTAGGAATAATATTTTATTTTTAAATTAAGCAGTTTAGAACAGGAAGACTTTGTGTGTGGTTTGATCATGTAGTCTTTAGGGTTTCAAAATGATTTTCACAATAGTCTGGATATATGTAGAAGTTGTATTAAAACCAATAAAACAGGGTTATCAATTCTTTTATGAAAATGTCCAGTATGGTTTCACGTTTTCATTCTGACTGACTGATCAATTATTTGAAGCCTGACTGCCACATTATTCAAGAGAATAACTTATGCTTTAATGTTACAATAGGCTAAGAATAATGTTTGATTGGAAATAATCAGAAAGTGTTAAAAAAAGTGTTATTGTGAAATTCTTACAGGAGTGCATGATCTAGATCTCTCCATGAGTCTGTTCTCCCATTCTCTCAGTCTCTTCTCTCTTTCCTCCAGCTCTTGTTCCTTACAGGTCAGCTCTCTCTCCAGCCTCTTCAGCCGTTCCAGAGTTGCATCAATCTCACACCTTAGAAAAAGAGAGGAGAAAAAATTAGAAAGAAGCACAGTAAGGTACATATGCAAATACAAACAAACAAACAAACAAACAAAATCTCTCTAAAAAGCTAAAGGCTAAAAAGGTCACAAATTCTACGCTTTCAGTTCAGACAGGTGACTCTACAAAACCATTCCTGGCATAATGTGTCAAACAGTGCATTACAAATTAAATCAATCAAATATCATACTGAATTTAAAAGCACATTGTACTTCCATACTCTGATCTGTTGGTTACTGAAACACAATACCAAAGAGGGTACATGTGCTAACTGTGCATTTTTGTGTTTACCGTACAAAACAAGCCCCTTCACCTCTGCCTATTTGTGTGTGTGTGTGTGTGATCATGTTGCAAGTTTGCCATATTAAAGGGAGCACCAAAAAAATGATCAAGATGTGAAAGGGAACTATAAAACCATCCAAGAGAAAGTAGGTAACCGTGATTTAGTAATAACCATAGTAACTCAAGGAAGTGCAACATGTTTCACAGGATACTGCACAAGTAATATTGGTTATGATACTGAAATGTTTTTTTCTTCTAAACTAAATAACAGAATGTGTGTAGTGATATTAAAACATGATTACAAATTTGACCTTATTCCCAACCCAGCTTGTCCAAGGGTGAATCATGTTGATGATAGTCTTCCCTTTTGGCAACACCTACCATGTATCTAAACTCATTGTCTATTGTATCAACTCCACTCTCCATACAGGAACACTTCGAAGTTCAATCATAGACAGTAGTCCACCATTTTCTCTGCATACTTTCTTAAGACCATTACACCCTGCTCTTGAATTATCAGGAACCCCACAGGACCACGACCAAGCAGGTATGATTTGGGTGATTGATCATTCTTAGTGCTGCAGTGACTCTGACGTGTTGGTGACGTTGCTGTGGATCAGACAGAGCAGTGCTGCTTAAGTTTTAATAAAACAATCTGTCCACTCACTGTCCACTAGACACACCTACTAAGTTGTTCTACCTTGTAGATGTTAAGTCAGAGACAGTAGCTTATCTTTTGCTGCACAGTTTGTGTTGGTCGTCCTCTAGTCTTTCATCAGTGGACACAGGACGCTGTCGGCTGACTTTTTTTGGCTGGTGGGCTTTAAAAAGTGCTCCTGTGTGGTCAGTGGAGCTGATAAACTAGACACTGAGTGTAGATACCAGGTAGGTATTCCAAATTCAGTCATTGTTCAATGTATATGGAGTCTATTACAGAGTGTTACTGGGGAAAGACCAGATTGGGAAAGATCTTGAGACCTTTTCTGAAAAAAAACAAAAAAAAAAAACAAGAATATTCTACTTTATACTTTTATGATTTGATCATGCTTACTATGATCTGTCATGTCAAAGTGTCCATTTTGAAGTGCATCTTACTGTGCATTACCCCAGCCCAGCAGCAGGGGTCATAGTGTGCTGTGCTAAAAACAAGCCACAGCTGCTCAGACACAAAGCCTTTAGTGCAGCTATTTATAAATAGGTATGTGATGCAGAGCCAGAAACCCCCTCCTCGGGTATTTACCCCTGAAACCTTGTATGCTCCTGCCAAGCTCACTCTCCACACACACACTACAAACTTCTCTCCTGCTGCTGGAATTGGTTTCTCTGCCACTCTCCTGACAAGCACTGTCAGAATTTCTCACCCTCTCCTTCTCAGTCTCTCTGACACTTGCACATTCATGCTCGCTCCTGTAGTTTCTCTTGTTTCTTGTTCTTTCTCTCCGTCACCATCTCTTTTTGCAGCCCCTCACTTGATTTTGAGATAGCTCTTCTTCCTCCCTGTTTGAGAAGAGGACTCTTGTCTATTTTTTCTCTCGTTGCTCTGCCTTTAAATAGCTCTTGGGACACCAGAATGAACTCCCAGAACAAACCCCTCAACTATTTTTGCCCTTCACCCCATCTCACTTATACATCTGTCCCAGCTGCTTTTCTTTCCCTTAACCTCTCATTCCCTACTCAACCCTCCCACACTATCTTCCCAGCCATTTTTTTAGACAAACCAAATAAACAATCAGATTTTCTCATGACAGTCTTGTGTTTCTTGATGTGTATTGGTGTGTACACTGGGAATATTCTTGCACAACGTTATGATATTCAGGAGGGGCTCATAAAAACACAAATTTTCTTTAGCTTTGTTTATGTTAATTATTATATTTACAGATAATATTTTATGAAGGGGGCACTCACATTCCGTTTTCCCTGCAGTGCTTCATTTTTATGTGGTGTTTATATTAACCCGGTATAATACCATTATATCTGATCTTGAGGTACTTCTTTCAGTTTTTAATTAATTTCATTTTTATTTATTTAGTTACATTCAATAATTTTGACAATAATCTAATTCCATAAACTAGAAGACATTTCCATCAAACAAGTTCTGATAATTTTTTTTGTTACTCCATTAAAGACACACTAGGTATTTTTGCTCCTGAGCTCCCCCTAAAGGGGCAGAGTGTAATTCACTTTTCCAGAACTGACCTGTAATAGAAAAGCATCTCCATAAATAAGATTGATGCTGTAATCTTAAGGTAAAAAGACCTAGTGTTCCTTTATTTTATGTGTGTGTGTGTGTGTGTGTGTGTGTGTGAGAGAGAGAGAGAGAGAGAGAGAGAAAGAGAAAAAGAGATCAATGCAACATACCTCCACTCTGCTTTGTTGTGTAGAAAAGAATTGCACTGATCAGGAAGCTTACTATCATTACACATGGACTCTAACGTAGCCAGGATTTGTTTAAACACAGGCCTCTCCTGTAGAAAAAAGCAATAAAAGCATACAAGCATAAAAGTTTTACTCATATAGTTCCTACAGGTTTAACCAATCTTTATCACATTTTCTTTTTTGCTGGACTGCCTACCGGGCCAGAATAAAAGAGACATTTTCGCTTATTGACTGACTGACTGATTGACACCTAGTGTTGAAACGTGCATGCGCGTATAGGAACCACCGTCAGTTGGTTCAGCCATATTTCACATTCCAGTTTGTGAACTAAATTTGGAACCGTTCGGCATTTTCCACTGACATAAACAGGTTCACGAACCAGAAAAATTTGTTCCCAGCTGGAACCAAAGAACAGTAGGTTGACACAAACCGTGGCTGAATAATAGGAAATAAGGCAGCAACACGCTCTGTTTGTGTGTGTTTCTGGGGCTGTGTTTGGTGCGACAACATGTGCACTGGCCAGAGCCTCAGCTTGGCATCGGTTAGTTCACAAGCTCTGCAGGGCGGCTCGGAATGTGGCAACATTTACACACATATCTTATAGAGTGAGGAGGACTGCTGGATTTGTCTTATTTCATGAGTGTGTGTATTTGCATGAAATATTGTAACGGGAAGTGGTGGGGAGACATTTTGTGTCGTTAGTGTGTTTATAAAACTAGATATAGCTGCACACAGCCACATTAAACTTCACTTGTTTTAACTTGTTTCATTGAAAAAATAAGTAATTGTAATTCTTAAAATCAACAAAATGTTCTTGGTCTTCTTTGTTCTTTGGTGGTAGATCATCTAGTATTTAATTTTAAATAAAATGAACAAGAAAAACACTGATGCTATATATTATTACCAAAACTTTGTGCTTTTTGTTTTCTGCATTTATTAGGTGCTGCTCTCCATATTTTCTGTACAACACGATCACATAATAAAAACCACATGCAAACAAAGACATTGATATGAAGCACCAAAGCTTCTCCAGACCGTCCAATGACAAGGGTATGTATTTTGGTCTTCCTTGTTATTGAAATGCCAGAAAAGCCTATGTAACAATGGCTATATGGCCATTGGCAGTCCGGCAAAATTAGGCTTGCCTAGTTTCTTTTTGCTCTTGTCTTTTTACAACTGTACATCCAAGTTACTTTTCAGTTTTGTTTTGTTTATTTGTTTTAATTAATCTGTTGGATCACACTTACTTTGGGTTCTGGCCCCCAGCATGTTCTCATTAACTCTGCAAAGCTGGAAGGGCAACTGCTTGGAATGGTGGGCCTCTGAAAAACAAATAGGTACATACAGAATATAAAAAATAGCCATTGTTAAATAAAATTCTGTATTTAGCCCATATCCAGTTTCAGCATACACACTCAACTAGTGTAAAAGGTCTCCCCAAGGACTGTGTTTATAACATTAGGTTGGGCTGGATCGTTCTGCATATACATAAGAGCTAAGAGCATAAGAGTTAATTAAACTACTTTAGGTTTTACAGTATGTTGGATGTGAGTGTTGTTTATACTTCTGCACTTTAAAACATGCCCTAAATGTCCTGTCAAGTAAGTGAAGAAAGTGGTGCATATCTACAGCATGGACATTGTACAGTTAACTTGTTGTATATTCAATGGAATGTGCAGCTCGCATATTTAACTTTATTGTGCTGCAAAACCACTTGCACTGCAGAGGTATTGAGCTCTGGAAAACATCTAAATAAAAATCTAAAATATTGCTCTCCCATACCTCTTAAAATAAGTCTATTTGAATTTGATTTAATTTCAGAACATATTTTGGTGCCTCTCACGTAAACTACATTTGTGTACTGTGCTCCCTTCAGACGTAGCAGAATCACAATGTAAATCTAAAAATCCCCTACATGATTCAATTCCAACTGCCCGTCGTCTCTAATCATCTCAAACCAGCAACATAAATGCAAGGGCACTGGGGAGGATTTTTATTTTATTGTTGTGAATTTACCACTATTGTCTCTCACACTAAAACACTGTGCTGTGACCTAATGGTGAAGGGCTGCAGCGGGGAGAGAAGCTTTTACACATGCATACACAATAAAATACTGTGGACAACATGCTCAGACTGAGTAAAGTGTGCTCATGTTCCATAAACGCAGCAGAGATTCACTCAGTCACAGAAGCCTGAGATCAGCCCACTATAAATACCCAGTCAGAGATGCACAGGAATTCATTATCATCCTGTTCCTCTAACCAGGGAACAAGGGCAAGAGGAGAACGCAGTGAAGTGAAGTGAGTGGTTAAAATGGGACTGGAATCCTAAACACATATTCAACTGTTGCCAAAGCAATGAACTTCCTTTATCTAGTCATACTGTTGGGGAGGCTAAAGTGGAATTGTGGGATATGTAGTGTGTTACCTCATTTTTTTCCACAACAAGCCAGGCCACCTGCAAGCCCTCAAATCCCTTAAAGGGAACCTCTCTGGTCAGCATTTCCCATAAAACCTGTAAGAAAACACATGTAGTATTACTTTCTGATGTAGTATTATATCGGAAACAAGCTCTTAATCTGAGAAAAAGACAGACATACACAAGTGAATGTAGAAGGAAATGCTTTATAGAAGGAAATGCTTGTAATGCTCTGGGCAAAGTTCTTTTGAACCAGACAAAATGTTCAAGATGTTCATTTGGCCTCCAAATTCTCCAGATATCAATCTGATCAAGCATCAGTGGGGAAAAACAATCTATGGAAGCTCCACCTTGTAATTTACAGGACTGCTGCTAACGTCTTGGTGCCAGATACCACAGGATAACTTCAGAGTTCTTTTGGTGTCCATCCTTTGATGGAGCTGTTTTGGTGGAATAAGTGTGACCTACAGTATTGGCCAGGTGGTTTTAATTCTGTTGCTGATTGGGCAAAATCTCTGCCAAATGTCGTCTTTGTAATTTAAAATGAAAAACAGAATTACATAAAATCTTACATCAGAAAGTACTTCTTGTCTTATTATTACAGAGAGATATTTCAGTATGTCCTGACAATAATTATGTGTACAATTACATGCTAAAACATGGCTTTAAGACTTTTGATATAAAAAGTGTATAAATTTAATATCCTTTAATAACAACTAAGCTTCAAAATAAGCCACTTATTTATTATAGCATTTTGCTAAATCATGATGTTCAAATTACACTCTACTCCCTCCAAAGGATAAAAGACATAGTGTACAATGCTGAGTGGGATTTTGGGCTAGACTTGTGATTGGACTGGATCAGACTAATTTATTTATCAGTTCTGATATCTGATACAGCATTTTCTGCTGATATTGGGTACTGATACCCCTGATACCCGATGATAACTGCTGGCTTATTTTATATTACACAGAGGAACAAAACACAGTGAAAAACTCACCACACCATAGGAGTATGTGTCACAGGTTTCAGATACAGGCAGGCTCTGGATCACCTCCGGGGCCATCCATGGGAATGTGCCCACCAAAGACATGTGTGTGGTATGAGACAGGAACTTAGATGCCCCAAAATCACAGATCTGACAGAGACAATATTGTAGGTATTGAAGGTCATTGCTGAGGACAGTAATCACCCACAAATTAGTGTGAGAATAAAAATTAAGTTGCGGTCCATAATATGTACCTTCAGTACATTGTCAGCAGTCAACACCACTAAAAAAAGAAAAGTCCATGTTAATTCAGCACATCATATTTACAGCCGACACACAGTCACACACACAGCAGTGCTTTCCACCTTTAGCTTTCCAGATAGCAGCATTTTGATAGCACATGACTGCTTTTCACAATGAGTAAATAACAACAATAATCAAATAAGTTTAGATTTTCAGAATTCTAAAAGAAACGTAGAGACCTCTTAGCTCTAAAACAACAGAACCAGTTATACTTGAATGAATAAACAGAATGCCTTATATTTTTAAAATCTATAAAGCAGAAGACAAAATTGTTATCAGATAAATACAGTATAATTCACAAAATTATACATAAAACATCTTCAAGTGTTTTTATGGTGTATACTTTGCTATATTTCTATACACTAAAATACCAATATACACTGCCTGGCCAAAAAAAAGTGACACACACTGAATGGATCACCTTGATTATGTCAGGGCATTCTTCTGACAAACCTATGCACTGACACAAGAATTTTTCTCTCTGGATTTGCATTAAATTTTGGCTGAGATCTTGTATTGACAAAGGGAGGGTTAAACCACTGCGTAAAGTCTTCTCCAGTACATCCCAAAAACATTCAATGGTGCTATGTTCAGTGAATCAGTAAGTCTGGAATATGTCCATGCCATCAAGGAAGAAATAATCCATTAGGATAACCGGGTCATTTGGTTAAATAATTTTGCTGACACTAGAATCAACCAATTAAAGCTACACATGATAACATTACCAATGGAACTTGTATAGTGGGCACTAGACGTGGTGGGTGCATTGTTCATGTGCTGCTCTTCTTACCCTAGCATGTCCATTTCTCTGGAATAAGTTAAATCTGAACTCATCAAACCACATGACCTTTTTCTAATTCTCCAAGTCGAACATTTAAGCTCCTTAGCAAACTAAAGTCTTTTTTTATGATTAGTCTTACTAACAAGTGCTTTTAAGCCCATACAGCTGTTTAGTCTTGTCTCAGTTTTGTGTGGTAATTCTTTTGCTTTCGTAATTAAACATAGCAGTGAGTTCTACAGTCAGTTTTTACAATCCCACTTCAGTAAACATTTAAGTGATTTTCAATCCAGAACATTCAAGCTTATATCTGACCACTCTCTTACACTAAGCTGTTGTTTCACTACTATCCTTCCAGGTTTTATTATACCTTTGGATAGTATTTAACACAATTAAAGTAACTTCAGCAATCTGCAATGTTGATTTCTTTGCTCAATGAAGGCCAATAATTTTACCCTGCTGAAATACAGTAAACTTTACAACTTTTCCACAGCCATGTCTTCTGACAAGGTTGTTTAAGAAATTGAAAGCTACTCTTTGAATCACTCAGGGTGAAAAGAATTGTTGCCAGCTGAAACACATGAATCAATGCGGTAATCATCTAATCACAGGCTCAAGTACTTGCTTATTTAAATCCAAACACCAATTTGTTGACCAGGCACTGTAAGGTATTTTTGTATGTGTATGTGCCAAAAAATTCTGTTAAATGTTTTGTATAACAAATAACAGGAATCTTAATGTTTAGGTTATTTTCTGTTCAATAAAATGACAACTGTCATTTTAATACTACACAATAGTTAACATAAAATGGCAAATAAGACAGAGAATGTTTGAATTCTGAATTGCAATTATACGTTACGCAAACAACTAATAAATTAAAAATGTATCAATATTTCCAACTTGCCGTTTCGTGATTTCAGATCCCTATGAATAACTTTCACTGGAGCTTCTGCATGTAAATAATGCATTCCTGAGTGAAAAATGTAGACACATCAATTACAAGACTTGCGCTACTTTTGAATATGACTATGAAGCATAGGCATGCACAAGTAATACATACCTTTAGCAATATCTACTGCCCATGTCATTACTTGATCCATGTCCATCTCTTCACTGTCTGGACTAGACAAGTATTCATACAGTGACCCTCCGCTGGCAAATTCTTAAATAAATACACACACACAAACATACACATATACAAATATAAGATTCACATCAGAAAAAGGGTCCATCCTAACTTTTCCTCTGGACTCTGAAAACTGCACATACTTTATATTCTCTAAATTCAGGGAAGAGACAAATGTCTTGCCAAAACGAAGGGGTAAAGAGACAAAAGGAGAGAGTGAGTTTCAGATGAACTTGAATATATTTAAATGTACATCCTGAGCATCAACCAGGCAACCTCTATATGCTCAGTGGAAGATTTGTTCACAGGTTACATAAAATGGAAGAATGGTGTAACTCATCACAAGCTTGCTTCAGTGTTGTTAAGGCAAAGTGATGATAAGTAACCATAGGTACAACTCCTTTTGGAGTTTCCAACAATGTCTACCAGAGTTGGCTATAAAAATGAAAACTACATAGCGCAGTTAAAGACTGCAGCAATATAAAAACTAGATTTTTAAATAGATGACATTAATTTACATCTTAATTTATTTTGATATTTTATTCTGATCTTAGTACATAACTATAATTTCGGGAAACTCATTTGATACGTCTGATATTCTGTTCCATTCATTCATTCATTATCTGTAAGTGCTTATCCAGTTCAGGGTCACGGTGGGACCGTGGACACGGGGGGAGCCTACCTGGAATCATTGGGCGCAAGGCAGGAATACACCCTGGAGGGGGCGCCAGTCCTTCACAGGGCGACACACACACACATTCACTCACACACTCACACCTATGGACACTTAGGTAGGTGGAGTCGCCAATCCACCTACCAACGTGTGTTTTTGGACTGTGGGAGGAAACCGGAGCACCCGGAGGAAACCCATGCGGACACGGGGAGAACACACCAACTCCTCATATTCTGTTCCAATCATTTTAACAGAATGAATGCTTATAGAATATCACTATCACCATGTCACACAATTTCACAGTAACTTTACAGCTTTGTTACAGCTTTTAGAACAGTCAACATAAAGTGTTTATTTTGGCACTGGCACAGCACTTTAAAGTATAAGTTTCTTTAAAAAAATAATTACAAATGTATACACTAGTGGCTATATGCATGTTAAGCAAGAGCCCCACTTCACCATCCTGTCAAATTGTTTACAATTTCAGTGAGAGGAAGAAGCAGAACTGTCCTTCTGGTCACGAAAAGGGAAAAAAAACCATGAGAGGGAATTGTGAGCATAGCTATCATCTCCTCTCCAATTTTGTTGTCAGCATACTGCAGTACCTAGCTTGCAGTTCATTTCTTTCTAATCTATCTGTCTCGCTAACCTTGCTGGGCAGTGCATCTCTGGGTCTGTGTGTCTTGCTTGCCAGCCACTTCCAAGGGTGTGTTCTATGACTTTGTGCCTGACAAAAGTGAGAGTGAAATACAACTATTTATTATGTTTGATCAACAGTACCTTTGTTTATGAAAACAGCTCGGAAATGAAAAATGCATTTGAGAATTCATATGCCCATGCACAAAATGAAACTTGTGCTGTCCAACAGCAAGCATTGTGGGGACCAAAATACTACATGAAATAGTATTTTATATGTAAAAATATATAATAACGGCATGCTCTGGTTTCCTCTCACAGTCCAAAAACACACATTTGTAGGTGGACTGGCTATGCAAAAGTGTCCGTGTATGAGTGAATGTGGGAGTGGCACTCCTTCCAGGGTGTGTTCCCGACTTACACCCAGAGATTCCGGGTAGGCTTCGGATCCACCGCGACTCTGAACTGGATAAGCGATTACAATAAATGAATGAATGAATGAACGAATTAATGAATAATAACACCATTTTGGGGAAGTCAGTTTGGAGTGACCTGATGAAGGTTGATATATTTAATAATAGTACTGTTATCTGTAAGTTACTAATTTTAAAAGGGGAATATTAAAATGAGTGCTGGGGTGTCACGTGTGACAATTTGGCATTGGCAAATGGTTTACATGGTTCATACGTCAGGCAGAGGGGCCCTTTAGCAGAATTATTCTTAGAGCATTACGGGTGTCTCTGAAAATGACTCTCACCTTTTTTCTCTACTAGTGCATAGTGGGAGATTTAGAAGCACTGAGTAGTCATTAAGTAGTCATCTTACAAGCATTCATAGACAGGAGTACAGGCATAATAAAAATACATACTGGAAACCAAAACTAATAATAAACAATTTAACACAGACATGATATAGGCCCTGCTTAAGAATTTCCTATTTTGTTACTTTGAATAAACCACAGTAGGCATTAAATGGTGGTAAGGTATAGGCAACTCAAAGCTGGATTATTGATAAAAACATACACATGCAAACACACACGCAAACAGAGTGAGAGAGAAAGAGAATCAAGCAAGCTATCTCTGGTTCTATGAGCACAGTCATTAAGTTCTGATCAGCTTAGTAATAAACAGCTAAGGTCAGATTTCAAATGTACTGCCAGCTGAAAGAACATCACAAATTGACTGAGAGACAGGAGGGCTATTACAATATAAGCAAAGACAGAGAGACTGGATGGGTAACTCTAAAACTGTAACAGACAAATTTGCTGCCTCATATCTACATGCAGAATAAGCTTTTAACCACAATAAAGATGAAATGTTACAATAATAGTTACAGGTATAATTGCAGATATAATATAGATATAATAGTTTTAACAACAAATGTGAAAAGTCATTATTTACAGTAAATATTAGAGCACATATTTTTCTTAAACAGCCATCTTTGAGAAAATCTCGAGGAAGCGATTAATCTGACAAGCACTTTTACAAATTTTGATTGATTTTGTTGTTTTACACTCACAAGCAATGTCTCCATTACTGAAGCTGATGCTTATATGCTCTGTAGTTACATAATTCTAGACTATATATAGTACAATAGCTAATTTACTGACTTTAATCACTGTACTAGGAAGCTAAACATTGACATTATCCAAAATAGTTATTCAAAATAATCAGTAGCATGGAGGTTTTGTTTTAATTTGTATAATATCGTGATAATCTTCCACACATATTTTCTGCAAGCAATTGGTGATAGTATTAGTGATATATTTCTACATGACTTCTAGATTTAGTTTTCATGATAGATTTTGGGTTATATTTATAGTAATATTTGCTGCTTTCTCTGTTTCTCTCTCCTTGCTTTTCGGGGGTCTGTGAATGGCCTTTGTTGTTCACTTGGCACTAGGAACACTAGGACCTAGGAATATGTGTAAAGCTGCTTTTTTGAGAGTCCCAATTGTAAAAGGAAATATATAAATACATTTAAACAAAACTGTTTATCATTCTATAACATTAAAATGATTCAGTTGCTATTCCTCTAGAAAAGAAATAGTAACTATGTCATCTTCAACACTCAGAGTGCTTTTTTCCCTAGTTTTTGCAGTCAGTACTCTATTTCCTTCTACATATTACAGAGTGCAAAAGTCATGAAATCAGTTACACCATTGCAAAGCCAGGCATACAAAATATGGGGGAATCGTATTCACAGTTTTATAAGACACATATTCATACTTTCATTACCTGTGACAATGCCATAGTTTGGTGCCTCGAGAATCGCTCCATAAAACTGAATGATATTTTTGTGACTGAGGACACTGAGAATCTCAGCCTGAATAGAAAAAGACAACGGACTGTTATAAACAATGATGAATGATGACAAGTACACTTCCAACAACCTAAACATCATATCTAACTGCACTGTCACAAAGCTGGGGTCCTGGGGTTGTGGGTTCGAGGTGACTGCCTGTGAGGAGCTCCCCATGTCCATGTGGCTTTCCTCTGGGTGCTCTGGTTTCCTCCCAAAGTCCAAATGTCAGTAGGTGGATTGGCTACTAAAAAATGTCCATAGTTGTGAATGTGTGAGTGTCTGTTGCCCTGGGTTGCATTGGTGTGTGCTCAATGATTCTGGATAGGTTCCGTACTCACCACGACCCTGAACTGGATACATGGTTACAGACAACGAAGGAATGAATTTATAACACTGACTCTGACGTGTGCTGTTGAGTGTTTACTGATAATTGCAGCCCTACAGTGAGTGAAGGTGAGAAAGTATCATGGAAAATAAGATCTGGGTCTGGCAGTCAGCAAGATACTCCCTCTCCCCCTCTGCCACACTACCAATAACAAAAACAAGACTCATAGATAAAATGACAGGAACAAGGACATTCAAAATTCACAATACATGTTACGTATCACATTTAGAGGAACAGACAAAATGCACCACTGAAGAGTGACATTGAAAAAGGCTATGGTTGAAAACTATGAAAATTATCTATTATAATTAACTAAAATATTTTCAATATGTTCAAGAAAAATAAGGTAAAAATAAAATATTACTGAAACTTCAAGTCTCTAAACAACACCAAACAAATAATTTCAGTTGGTTTCTGCAGGTATAAACTTGTCCCTCACCTCTTTATCAATTTTCAGCAGCTTTTTGACAGCCACCTCTTTGTCCTGTGAGATCCAGCGTGCTCGATACACACTCCCGAAGCTCCCACCGCCACAGTTTTCATAAAAGTTGATATCACTAAAACTTATCTGCACGAAGCTTGCACTGAGGGACGACATCTCATACTGACATGAACATGCACAACACCAATCTGTAAAAGAAGGTACATAGGAATATTGTAAGGACACATTATGTAAAGGCAGTGAGATTTGTCTTGCTTTGTTTCATTGTCGTGCATCAGATTTAATGATCCAATAGAACGATACATTAAGGGTCCGATAAAAAACAAGTAAGTGCTTAATGTGAGTATTTGACATTAGTGTCATGTGTAAATTGTCGGCTTCTGTGTGTGAATTACAGCAGGTCTGGAGGGTCTCCTTCCAGCACTACTTGACATGTGAATGCATCTGTTTCTATGTTATACTGAATATTTTCAGCAAAAAGCTGTATGGATGTCAAATTAAATACCCCTAGATCAAATAACAAATAAGAGGAAATTTTATAAAAATAAACCAATTTTCAGAGCATTAATATGCA
Organism: Hoplias malabaricus; assembly: GCF_029633855.1. Classification (NCBI taxonomy): domain Eukaryota; kingdom Metazoa; phylum Chordata; class Actinopteri; order Characiformes; family Erythrinidae; genus Hoplias; species Hoplias malabaricus. Next base: position 67,805,760 of record NC_089802.1, on the reverse strand, counting down.
CATTAATTTGGGTATCTGAATAGTCTGCCAACTCACAAACGGAAACAGGACCACCTAGTCAGTTTTTTGTGGTTTGCCTAATTCAGTAAATGTGGAATAAACCAAGTCATTCAGATTTTGTGCTGCTTCCTACATCATGTCCAGAGAATTTTAAATTATCCCTTGATGTAGCTGTTATTTATCTCTGTTATTTTCCAACCTGTCTGCAGGATTTGATACCAGGCATGTGCACAGACATTTTTGGATGCAGGTGCTCAAGTCAAAACAAAAAGGGCACCCAGTGCCAAAATTATTCATAACATAAAAAAAATAAAATAAAAACACAGCAGGATATTTAACTTATATATTTACATTTGTTAACACAATAAATACGCATCTAATCAAATAACTCAAATGATCAAATTGCATAAATTGCATGACTTATGAATACAAAACATACAAAAACGCAAGCATTTTCAGTGGGTGTTACACCTAAATGAATCCTATATCCCCACCCCCCCACACACACCTTGTTTTTTTTTTTTAAAGGAAACGTCGGGCCAGTAGCCATGTAATGTTTTTCAGTGGCGTGTTGTGATGCCGCGGGTCAGAGGAGAAATGTGTAGCAGTGGTTTGGCTTGGGGTTCAGCACTTCATGAGCGCTAACCTGAGGAGGAGGATGGAGGGGCAAGGTGGGAGCTTGTGCACACCACAGATCAGATGGGGGCAGAATGTGCACAAGAACTCAAATAAATGCCCGTCAGATATCAAAACACTTTTGGGGTGAACTGATGGCAGAAAGGGTCATTTTATTTTTAAATATTGACAAATTAAGAAATAAATTGGGCTCCAGAAGAAAGGGCACTTTACTTATCCAGGGCAAAAGGGTAGGTGTTTGAGCACCACTAGGGGTCTATCTGTGCACATGCCTGTTTGATATCAAAGGTCCCACTATTTTAACAGACAGGCTACAAAAATTTACAGAGGTAACAGGTGTAGCACTAGCATTAGCATAGGTTTAACTCTTACCTGACCAACTGTTATCTTTCTCTAAAAACTACCCATCCTGTCTGACCCATTGATGGAGAAAGACTAAATCTGAATGCCCCCACCTCCCTGACATCTGGCCTACTTTGACCATGACACAGCACTAGCACGTCCCTCAGAACAGGCCTCAAGGTGCAGATTCCTGTTAGTTTCTTCTGCACCTTCATGCCACCAACTGAGTGATGAGACTGGGCTTTAACTAGAACTGCCCACAGTTCACCTGCCTCTCACTATACTTTTATTAACACAGCTCAGAACCCATTATAGACCACTGTGCACAGCAAAGCACTGTAATGTTATTACTTTATTTCTTCCATTTGTTCTTTTTATTATTATTCCAAGATCAATAAATCTAAAATCACTTAATGTTTGCACGAAAGTTTTTTTGTAAATGTCACAGATGCTATACCTCTTCTATTTTCTACACATTATACTTTTTAAGATAAAGACATAAAAAAAAACAGTTAATTTATCCCCATAGACTTTGATGATTCACTGTCGCATCTTCATCAGGTTTAAACTTGCTTGAACCAGCTTGAACCAGTTCTTTACTCTCAATAAGCCTGACTCTCTCTCTCTCTCTCTCTCTCTCTCACTGTCTCAGAAACTGTGCCCTATTCACTATATAGTGCCCTATTTTGGGGTTCTTGATCAAAATCATAGTGGAAAATTTTCAATCAAACAATTGCACAATGCACCGTGTGTACTAACAGATGAAAATTACCCATAATCCACTGCATTGCTTGGTTAACAACCCGCATGAGCAAGTGCCTAAAATCATTCACCATCCTCTAGTATTCAGTTCTCTATAATATTACATAATATTATATAATGGATAATATAGGGAATAGTGAATAGGGAGCCATTTTGGACGCAGGGACATATAAAACTGCAGAACACCAAATTATATATTATTTTTATCTATCTATCTTGAAAATTCTTAATTCATACTGTCGATGTTTATACACTGCACATTGTTTATACTCTGTTCTTTGTTTGTTTTGCTCTGGAGTCCACTTCAGGACTGAATCACCTAGAGGAAACCCACACAATGTGGAGAACACACCAAACCTCTCACAGACATTGAACCCACAACCCCAGGATCCTGGAAATATGTGGTAGCAACACTCAGCAGCCCTCACGCATATTTAGCAGGCTTAAAATTCTTACTTGTTAAAAAAGTAAAATAACATAAATATATGACCAAAGCAGGTTTAATATTAAATAAATATTAACTAAATTGCTTAGCACTTACTAAATACAGATGTAACTTTGAGATTTGTTTACTGGTCTCTTTAGTTCCCACCTGGGGCTCACAGTTTAAAAAATGTTTGCATATAATTTTTTTTTGTTTTTTTTTTTCCAAAAAATCCCATAAATTTTCATACTTGAACTGTTTCAAAATAATGATTGATTGCCCCTCAGTCAGTAACAGTCATCTCCAAGTAGTTCTTCCTCTTTCAAAGAATTTAGTAAGAATTAGTATTTAGATAAACATTAGAATTTGAGGCAGTTAAAAATATAAAAGGACCATCTCAGAAGTGGTGGGGTTTTAATTACATTCCTCAAAATTCATTGGTCAAATTATAAAAAGGCATACCTGCTAGCTCTAAGGTAAGCTAACGCTTATGTAGCTTAATACTCGTTTCAATATTATGTCTAGTCAAATAAATGATAAAGAGTACAATACTGAAATAAGTATTTGCTTTAACATTAGCCATAAAGGCAGTTACTCAGTATCTGAAAAACTCTTTATTAGACAAGAAAATCTGCTATTTTATTTTATTTCTTTTTCTTTTTGTTACTGAACGTATTGGCCCACAAGCTGGCCTGACCTAAAAGAGGAATGGACACAGCAGCAGTAAAAAAAAAATAAATAAAACACAAGATATCTTGTAATTTTGCAAATGTTCAAAAAACTGATGCTGTTTTCTTGGAACATTTATATTAAAAACACAAATGAATGAAGTCTCATTAATAAAAGTCAGGGTAATGCTGCAGGATGTACATTTTAGTTATCAATGCCAAGTTGTTTAAAGTGAGTTAAGTTCCTGTTTTTATGTAACTGTATTTGAAAAACTTGGTACAGTTTGTATATTATAAAAGAACAGAAAGTAACCATTGGTTACTATTGTATGTTCATGTATATTCTGGAAAGTTCTGCCCTCATCAGCACTCATGAAGTATATTACCTGTGAGAACCTTTTATCTTTAAATATTTAGACATGTGTTCACCATTAAGAGCTATGTTTGCCGAATGCACAATATACTGCTTGTTAGGATCATGTAGTCTATTACTAATACATTAGAGTTAATATATTTTTTTTATCTTAGGTCCAAATCTAAACTTGCCCTAGCTTTACATGAAGCCTAAACATCCACTCTAAGACAAACCTAATCTAATAATCACAATGTCCAAAAAACCTTTTTTAATTCTAATAATCCAAGGCAGACAGTGCTTAAGCTGTTTTTATTGAGGACTTATTAAATGAATTTTAAATAGTTTTCCATCAATTTTTAAAAAATGTATGCATTATTCAAATCATATAAAGCAACTTGATATAAAATCCTTCTTTCCTGGCAAGTCAAACTGTTAACAGCACTGAGAGAAACCAGACGTCCAAAGAGCTCAATGCCTCTAAAAGTGAAGTGGCCACAGCCTGGTACTTAAGACATTGTTTTCTGATCATTCTTCCCCCTAACCCTAAAATACCCTTTTAAAAAACGCATGATCCACAGGGAGGTGACATCCAGCTTATTAAAAGGCAAAATTAAAGAAAACGTACTTTTCAGGATTCCCACCCTTTTACCTCTGCAAACATTACATATGATAATAACTGGTAATTTTGGTTGCAATAAAGCCATTCAGATTTCTGGGCTCTTGTCATATCCATGCTGGATGTTTTCCTGCAATTATTTTTACACCAAAACACTTCAAATAATTTAGTTAACACCAGTTGTTGAAAATGTAAAAGTTTCCAACAACCATTTCTACTGTCAGGACATTTGTAGATGGATATTTGCCCGCATTCTCACTGTTTTTAACACATCAGTCTCTAAAACAACAAACTAGGATTAAATTGGGGTTAATGACAACAGTTCACTGCATCACAAGTTGCTGTATCCTTCACAGAATGCCACTCCTACAGACCTGTGTCTATTTGCATAAAAATGTAAAGTTATCTTATGTTAAAAACTTAAAAATGCACTGACCGCTGTGCATTAAAATAAAATGAGCCGTGAACTCCGCCACTCTACTTTCATTATGACCGCTATACACTCTCCACTCACACTGACTCTGCAAACTGACTTAGCATATGACATAGATACATAATTTAGATCATATTCCTGCCCTCTTCGTTACCGTCCAGTTTGCAAATATCTAACATTGTCTCATGCAACTCTAATATACACAATGTTAGAGCTTTCAGCCACACTACATAAATAACACAGATTAATGGAAATGAAGGGTTCGGTTTGAGATATTATCCGAACGCTTGTTTATATAGCCTCTAAATTGTTTATTATGACCTGTCTGTTATCGGCATATTACTATACCGTATTCAACAACGCCGTTAAGTTTCTGAATAAAAAACAAACTCTTAAATACAATCCGTCCTTACCTGTTCTTCGTGTTTTCGGCGCCGTCCTCTAGTAACGGTTGCTCTCGCGCTCCGGACAATCCGCGTCATGAAATAGTGTGGAGCCTCGTTGTCTCGAGTTACTGCACTTCCATAACAGGACACACGCCGGGGACCTACGTGCCATAAACTCAACAAACACCAACAGCGCCGCTCCACGGCCACACAGAGCGGACCACAACTGCCTCATGCTTGTCTTCAGCAGGGGCGTTTCCAAAACTCCTTGCACTGGGGCACAGCTGTACACCTCTAGCCTCTTGCTAAGCACAGGGGTCACAACTGTGCAACTACAACAACATGTCTGTTAAATACGAAATATTTTTAACGATTTAAAATTGTGTGTTATCCTGCCAGTGATGAAAGTGAAGGAAAACACAATTTATTGCATTTTGTTTTGTGCATGTTCTTGAAAAAATGAAGAGAAAGAGAATTTCCGTTTGTCAACACTGGCCAACACTGCATCTAAATTTCTTTATACACATACACATGGGGTACACTGAAAACATGAGAGAATAGTGTAATTATTCTTCTGCATTTCCTAATTTAATGAAACTCTCTACATGAACGATTCCGAAATCACAAATCACAAAAAACCGTCTTTCTTTAAAATACTCCCAATTGACCATTGCTCTGTAAAAATAAATAAATAAATAAATAAAAAAAGGGGGGGGGGTTATGGGAAATGTAGTGCCTTTGAATTAGCTTCTATTCAGCCTGAAGAGGATAAGCCGTTAGAATTAATGAATGAATAAATGAATGTCTTGGTGGCCCTGCTTTTCAGCAAGATAAATAAAGTGCATTATATGATCCCCTACGTAAGGCTCTGTTAGACCCACTCTGTCACCTGTTGCTGCTGTGTGGGTCATTTCTAGTGCTTCATCAGTGGACACAGCCTGCTGACCACAACAATTTTTGGCTGATTATTTTTGGTTGGTGGATTCTCAGGCAGGCAGTAAATGAGGACTTTAAAACTCCAGCAGTAATACTGTGTCTGATCCATTACCAGCATAACACATCAGCACTATGTCAGTATCACCGCAGTGCTGAGAACGATCCACTCCACATAGGGAATATGACACTTTTGTAAAGTCAACTTTTCAAAATGTTGAGCAATACATTTATTTAAATTATACTATATACAGGGTAAGTGGAGACATAATCCAACAGATTAAGAACTCTGCAGCTTCTAAGAGATGCTTTCTCCTAGAGAGGATGAAAACAAACAAGGCATTCTGAGGTTCATTAAAATAAATTAACAAAAAAAAAAAAAGATGTCAAGCAAAAATATACAAATATGTCTGAATATACAAAAAGACATCATAAATGCTACAGGCTATGGCAAGAGGTAAGTCACTAGCACAGAAATATACCAGCAATAAAACAGTCCTTGAGCAAAAATACTGATGTAGCCCATCATAACTGATTTCAAATAAAAAGAGCACACAATTTGGAGGCCTTTAATATTTCACAGAGCATCATTAATGTAATGCACATAACCGCACATGTAATGCTTCTTTTATCTTTGATCTACTTAAACTTAGGAGAGTAGTATGTAGAGACCATCGAAAACCTCAGTTTATAACTATAAAGTAATGTTTTAAAAGCCTTAAAGATGGAAGGTTATGTAATGAAAATATAATTACACTGTACTTCAAGGATATATATATACACACAGCAAATAAAATTGGGCCAAATAGTTTTCTTCATATCTGACACAGATACCCTATCCGTGTGGTATTGTGAACAGCAAATAACATGTTAAATTAGACATTTTCATGTGGTATTAATATACGATGTTTATCTGCTACAATTCAACATGAATTGAACAGCCAGAAGAATATGTATGTAATTTTATATCAAACTGACTGGACATATGTCATAATTTCAGGCTGCTGGAAAGCAAAGATGGATCACAACAGTAAGAAAAAGTATGTGTATGTTCTGTTTAAAGCACTTTCATTCTGAATTTAAGATTTGCTGAGCACTATTCAAAGCCTTGCCATTTCCTAAAAAAAATAAAACTGGGAAACAAAAAATGTAATTTATGAAAACGATGTGGACATTGGCATTACAGATTTCATAATAATTAAAAATAGAGAAGACCTAATTTCTCAAAATGCCATCAGCTTTATAATTTTCAAGTCCCAAAAATATCTTAGTGTTAAAATCTTCTTAACAGGTAGAGTGTGTTCAGAACGATACTCACTCTACTACTTAAGAATACTCTTTGTTCTAAGATGCTTTCGGGAAACCCAGCCCATATCCTCTGCATACACCATATGGAGCAGCACGGACCTCTACATTTGGATGAACATGCCATATGTGGGTCAGTTTTAAGAGCCTGACCTGTTCAGACGAATGTCATATATAGATTATACTAAATATATTCATGTGAAGGCACATGAAAAAAAATGGTGTCTTTCAGAAAAACAGATTTGGCCAAGTTTACATGCTGTGTAAAAGCAGCCTCATGGTCTACCAGGGAAATGAATTAAAGGGGACGTCGACGATTGTGGGGAACTGAAGTCCTTTCTGGTTTGATTACGTTCATGTTTGAGGTTAAACAAACAACTGTTGTTTGTATGTGGCTGAAGTTTATCTTGTTTGTAAGTTTATTTTCACTGTTTGAATTACCACAGAATCCTGCTTGCAATTCGTGTTGCTTAGTTTTTGTAGCATGTTCAGTCTTTCGTGTAGTCAGCCTCCTCTCGAATTTGGAGACATTTCTACTTAAATAATCAGAAACAGCACAAACAAGTGAACAATACCCACCTGTGGAGCAAGAATAGAGCAATATCCTCATCTCACTTTAATTTTTAGCCATTTTCTGACACCTGGGCTTCAGAAAATATTACACAGGTTTCGAGTACGCAAACAGACCTGAGAACTAGTAAATGATGACGAAACATCCTCACAATTTTATAAAAATATTTTTTGATTACAATCGTGAACGTCACCTTTAATGGCATTAAAGGCGGAGGAATGTCAACCCCAGATCACCTTAATGCCTGGCCTACACCACAGGATTTAAAAAATTCTAACCTATGTTGAAAACGTTAGACAACCCACATGTAATGACATTTTTTCACCAATTGTTCTGTGCTTAATCACTGTTAGTCATCAAAGACTCCACACTACACAATCTGCCCTGAATGAAACACCGCACATTTTCAGATTTCTCACACCTGACCGACAGTTCTGATCCTCAATATCTCTCAGGAGTTCCTTGCAAATTAGATGTAAACAAACATGGCAGATAACAGCAAAACCACTGCTATGCTATTGGGGAGTGCTTTATGCTCAGAAAAAAATCCAAGAAAAAGAAAAATATTTAGTTTCCATGCTCTTAACTTCTTCTGTACACACTGATATATTCCATTCAGCTCAGCTCTTATAGGTTGATGATCTTTCAGGTAAGACGTCAACGTCGTATTTATGATTCACAATCATAAATATGATAGGAGAAGATCGGAGGAGTATAGGTTGGATTATGGAGTCCCCACACTACAGGACAATCATCATTTACCATCACTCTAAAATCAGGAGACCTTCTGTGATTGTCAAGAGGAGCAAATCTGCCTCAAAACTGGTCCGATTATCCTGTAGTATGGGCCAGGCATAACACACACACACACACACACACACACACACACACACGCATGCAACACTCAAAACTGAATATCAGCTCACAGAATGCCAATAGATGAGGTTAGTCTTAAATCTGTAGATATAACTGGCAGTATTTAGTACACATACATACACACATTCACACATGCCTCTCCCAGCATGCACACATTTAAAAAAGTAAACTTGGACACACAAATAAATGCCCATATACATGAACACACTGATCAGTTGGCAGTGGTAGCACACAGAATAAGTATTCAACAGTTTTTGCAGCTGCGAGTTTTATAGTTTGGATTTATTAATGAAGGATACTATATGCAAGCTAAAGATATTTTTACTTTTTGTCTTTAAATCAATAGTTTCATTGTTTTGGTTTCATTCAATCAATCTTAGTCTATATATTTTTTTCATCTGGGTTTAATTTAACTCCGTTTTGTTGGTGATAGCACCTGCCGAGCTTTACTCTTGCACTGCTTTACTGCTTTACTGTTGCTTTAACATTTTTAAAGATACAACTCATACTGTTTCAATACAGCAGCATGGTTTTCACTTCAGAATGGGTTCAGGCTACTCTACACACGTCTGGCAATGGATGTGTGTTTCAGTGTGTCGGAGACAGAGGAAGTGCAAAAAAAGAGCATAAAATCAGAAAGAAAATGTAGGTATTCTAAGAGAAGAAACAAGAGACCACTGTGCTTTTAGGCTCTTAGGCTCGTCTTTGCTCCAGTCTAAAAGAGAGCTGGGATAGGGTCCTCTGGTTGTCGATCACTGAGAGCTGACGCACATAGTTGCGCACTTCCTGGGGATTCTTGCTGGCTGGTGATGCCTCAACATCTGGGAGAGATAAAGTAACAAATATCAGACTTAACAAAGATTTGCTGCACTAATTAAATTCACTTAACTCTGATCTGCAATGAACAGAAACCTGCTCACATCCCCACAGGAGGTGTTTCTCATTGTCTGTTATTGACTGTCACAATTATGGAGATTTAGCTGAAAATTAACTGCAATATGCATAACATATCATTCATTCATTCATTATCTGTAACCGCTTATCCAGTTAAGGGTTGCGGTGGGTCCAGAGCCTTCCTGGAATCATTGGGCGCAAGGAGGGAATACACCCTGGAGGGGGCACCAGTCCTTCACAGGGCAACACACACACTCATGGACACTTTTGAGTCGCCAATCCACCTACCAACGTGTGTTTTTGGACTGTGCGAGGAAACCGGACCACCCAGAGGAAACCCACGCAGACACGGGGAGAACACACCAAACTCCTCACAGACACCCGGAGCGGGACTTGAATCCACAACCTTCAGGTCCCTGGAGCTGTGTGACTGCGACACTACCTGGTGTGCCACCGTACATTAAACGGTACTGAAGGACAAGCTTAGAACTGCCAGAATGGCTGGTTAAATACCTCTGGTCTTGCAACCTACATGTTGCTACTTTCTTTACAAATGACTAGACACAGCTCAAGCTCAAAATAATTAATTATAAACTTTACACTGCCTTTTAAATATATTTAAGCACCCATCACGTTAGAATATTAAATGTTTTTATAAGATCTCAAGAGATGAAAATATACCCAGTTAAATTACATTTCAGGTGCAATAAACATAGGATGATAAAATCTATCAATATTGGAAAATAATTGTGGTCAGTTTAATGGACCACTAGGTAAGATTTTATATCTTCCTCCCTTTGCAGTTGCAGAGTGTAACCCACTTTTACAGCACAGGCCTTAAATCAAGGGTTACACAGTGCAGTTTCTGCAGTGCTGAGCCTGTAGTATCAATGACAGAGGCTCTATTTTCACTATTACAGGTCAGTGAACCTGTAATTTTAATTACCTAGTATTCCTTTATATCAGGTGTTTATGCAGTAATCATTTTGTGTTTATTTGTATAGTGTAGCATATGAGATTCTGTAGGTGTAGTCCATCTTAAAAATTAACTTACTGAAGGGTTGGCTCCTGCAGTGTCTCACAGCCCGAATCGTATTAGCAATCAAACGCTTAAAAAAGCATTCAGAAATATTATACATCATAGGCCATTTAAAAATTATTTAGCATTTTTTGACATTTAAAATGGTCATATAATGCAGAAGCAAATACATGATAATTAACCAATCATCAAGATGGAAAAGGTTTTGGAGTCTTTATGAATACCCACCCAAAAAAAAAAAAAAAAAAAAATATATATATATATATATATATATATATATATATATATATATCATCATCATCATCATTTTCTTCTCCGCTTCTCCATTTCAGGGTCGCGGTTATATATATATATATATATATATATATATATATATATATATGTATAGTACTGTTTTATATATATATATATATATATATATATATACACATTTTATTGGTATAACACTTTTTACATCTAATGTTGTCACAAAGCAGCTTCACAGAAATAGTTCCTACTGGTACTTAAATATAGGTACAGTGAACATTTGGGGACTTAAGAGTGAAACTTTACAACATTTACGGTATAATATCCCAGAACTTTGTCCAGTACTGCTTCAAGTTACCTCTCTGAAGTGCACAGCAGTGGAAAGTAGCCAGTACAGAAAACTTCCTCTGTAAGTACAGAGAAATCACATGCAGGAAGTACACTCTTCTTCCATTTTTACTCTAAGTACAATGTAAACATTTTTAATCCAGCACCCTCCCTGCTGTTTCTCAGGAAGTACTGTTTACAGAGGAAGCAATCTATACTTACTGGATTACCTTGTATTCTCTGTTTAATGAATGAGTAAAAACATTTTTATAAATATCCCTGCACTCCATATTACTTTGTAATTAAAGATATAAATATGTGTATTATTGCATCTTGTATACACGCTTCGACTATTTATTATACTTTATCATGTTTAGGATTATCCATAACTCAAATAACACACAATTTGTGTTGGTTTTTTGGGGGTATGCAGAGGAATCGATGGACAAGTTTGTGTAAATGTAGAACTACATAGTGTTCCTATATGATTAGTAGAGCTGATAAAACAGACAATGAATGTAGATATAAGTGACATGTTTTATAATCATTGTACAACTGTACATTGAAATTTGACCACTGCATTTAACCCATTCAGTGCCAGGAGAGCAATTTGGGAGCATAAAGGTGTCTAATTATAGGCCACGGCTGCCCCACAAAACTGCGTGTTTCGCCACAGTAGCATAGAGTTAGATAAAAGTACCTAATCAAATCACAAGAAAAGTGAATATAATTGTCTATACAACAAGTAGTGCATAGCTGAATGACATTAAAGTGCACATATAACATTCAGGCAAGGGCATAGGTTCACATCCGAGACAGTATAGACAGACATATATCTATAGGAATGTATAGAAAACTATGGCATATTGAATAAAAAAATATTGCATGTTGTTCACAGTAGTGGTCATTATTATTGCACTGTGTAACAGGAAGTGTAAACTTGACATGGGTGATAAAGTGCTCAAGTGTTGTGAAATATAGAATTATTGAACAAAACATTCTGGGAAATTATACAGTAAATGTTGAAAAGGTACACTCTAAATACCCAACTGTTATTTTAAATGCAGTGATTCATACAGTTATATAGTAAGTACCAGCAATATACACTAGAAACACGAGAAGTTACACACTAAATACCAGGACAGTATAATCTAAAACACAGGCTTTATAACAAAGTGTTACCTTATAATTTGGTACATACCTTTACACTGTTGTTTAAAAATGATAAAATTATATGTTGTGTGTCTTTTCTCAGATATTAGCCCATCACAGTGGACTGTGTAACTAGAAGATGACATCCTCTAAAACTGGCCACTTTCCTGCTTACTTAATTTCAAACATTGAACAATAAAAGTAACATTCACTCTCCATCAGAGCTCACTGCAGATAGCGAGAGGCAGTAAATCAATGTATATCATAATTTTTTGTAGAATGACTGTCGGATTAAACATCTGTAGATTGTGTCAATTAATATTTCAGGGAGCTTCAAGGGCAGAAATGTATAGTTTGTAATGTTTGTTGCTGCACATGTCAATTACTGAAAATAATGCATATATTCTTATGAAGATTTGTTATGAAATCATATGCTATGTTTAATATGAAGTAATGGGATTACTTAAAAATCAGTTGACACCCCTTACAAATTGTGTTTAGATGTGTAATTGTATCATACACACCATTTTCTCGAAGTTCACCAGTCCATCAACAAATGTCTTGTTACCCTCATGAATGAAAGTCATGTCTGCGAAATGAGGTAAGAAGAAAAAAACAGCTGATCTGAGTGTTCCACCTTGCAGTGATATTTTGAACGAGATACTACCTGTATTTTTTGCATGTACTGCTAGGTCAATAGATCATGTTTCACATATTCAGTGTTTATCACGTTGGCCTTGGGGAAAATTGACCTTGCTGGCCCAATACACATTACATATGCATCACATTACCTTTAATGAGGAGGGGCATGAAGGGAATGATTGGTGGCTCCATCTTAGCCACAGTGAGGCGGTAAACTCTGTGGTTCCTGGATGGATCCTGAGTGGACAGGACAATGATGAACTGTCAGTGAGGGATGTAGATGAAAATCATCAGTAGCCCAACCTAAATAATTATTATAATTAACATCAAGCTTATATGATACATACGAGTAAACTCTCAAACTCTGCATAGAACTTCTTAAATTTACTGGGTAGCTTCTGCATAGAGAGAGAAACAGAAAAATTATTTTTTGTGTCTGTGACAAGTAAACCCAGCTAATTTAGCAGTACAGAACACCAGAACACACACGCATGCCAGGCCATTATACATCTTGAGTAATTCATGGTTCACAGATTTTTTTCCCATTTTATTTGATACACATCAGAGATCGTATTCTGAGATTTAATTTAGTGAATGGGCTTGTGAGATAATTTGGGTGGGACTGCGGCTCAGGGTGTTCATTAATAAAAATGGTCTCTATTGTAATATCAGATCTTAAATGTATTTTTAGTAAATAAAAATGTCTTTTTTTAGCATTTTGACTGGTGTAAACATTTTATTTTAACAATTAACTTGAAATCAGTGACCAGTTGCACCACTATAGAGTACTACCTGTATGTATGAGTTACACTTACCTCCCATGTCTGACTTAGTCGGCTTACAGCTGGATTGCACATACCCATAATGATGGCAAAAAAGGAATTGAGATTCCTAAACTCTCTGCAGCTGCAGGAATACAAATGATTGTGCATATTATGTCTCTCCAAAGAAGTTAAAACATTATGCCAGATCACTTTCAGAGATAAACATGTCTTTTACTGTCACTGAATCAGGTTACATACAGAACATCTTACAATACATTTACAAATACAGTACACAGTGTAATTAGTATGAAACTACAAAGTACTCAAATGAACTTTAATTTATTATATATGCCATTGTAGACTGTTCTTTCAGATAGAAGAATAAATTTTGCAGAGTAAATGTGTTCTAACAGTTGATGACTAGACAACAAAGCCAAATTAGCTATAATTTGTATAATGCAAGATCAAGTACTCTCTGTAAGATTTTAATCTGGGCTCCTGCCATGATAAAATATGAGTCTGATAGTGTTATTGTCAAGCTGCTTCTTGGTAGTTGTAGCAGCATGTGTATTGTCTTGTTAACTGTAAACTGATTTATTGTAAGTAGGGTCACGGTGGGTCTGGAGCTTTCCTGGAATCATCAAGTGCAAGGCAGGAACACACCCTTGCCAGGACTGGTTGAGCACTTTCCACTTTGAAACTGCACTGTTCAAAAGACAGTCTTTATTGTGTGATTTTAGCAAGCTAGGGTTTCATAATTCATAAAACCAAAGCCTTTCAACTTGTAGGGCAGGGCTTTCAAACTGCATATTAGACCCAATGTAGGGTCTAATTGAATATTCATTGATCTGCCCATCCTGAATTACTGAAAAACATGTGGAGTTATATCTAAGCCACTTTTAAGGTATTAATTTTTTTCATGGAAAGAATGTTTAAATTTGTCATTTTGATAAACAGAGATGAGGTTTTAGAGGTTTAATATTTTGCCATTCTGGGCAGTTGGCCCATTTTCTGCACAGGAGTATTTTTGTGTGTGTGGAGGTTTGTATATTCCTTACTGAGCAGCAATCTTGATGAACTTCTTGAGCAGCTGCACTCGTTTACTGAGAGTACCACACAGGCAGACCTCAGTCACCACCCACAGCTGCACCTGGTTAAAGCGGCGTAGAAAGAGATCCAGGTTGGCTGTGGACCGCCGGTACGCCTGTCGCCCAAATGTATGATACACCAGTTCATACTGCAGGGGAGACATAGATAGACACACATCACACAACCTACATGCATTATGTCAGGTGGTAAATAACGTATCAAATTTGTTGATAAAAAGTGCATACCAGCAGAAAAACACAATAATACTTATAATAGAAACCTAAGGTTAACAATTTGAATTTCTAGGATTTTCATGGTAAGTGACGAGTTCCTAGGTTCTAATTAGATAAACAAGAACGTTCTTGTTGATCAGGGCCCAGCTTCCCCAAAAGTCTCAGTGTTAACATATCTTAACAGAGAGAGATAGCGATCATTGTGATGCCCACTCTACCACATAAGAATCCTCTTTGTTCTAAGCTGCTTTTGGGAAACCCAGCCGTGAAGTCCAGAGGCACCACAAGTTTGTCAGTGTGCTGCAGACAAATGTAGTATTTTAGGAATCATCAACTTCTCCACAATTACCCGTTTCTTGTCATTAACATCAATCCAAAACTGCTTCCCAAACTTGTTGTGTGCTTATCTTATTTCTAAAGAAGCAATAGTGTGGTATTTCACATAATATGGTAGGAAACTACTAAAAAGTTTAAAAATAATGTAGTACAGGCATGTTCCACACTCTGTAACTGATCACAATTAACAGAAATTCCTGTGATTGTGTGAAACTAAATGGTCCTACGGAAAGAAAATGGACAAATATCACAAGACTTGCCAATGTACATAGCAAATTCTCCAGTGTTAAATCAACACTATTAGTGTTAACACTGAGAGTGTTAAATTATTACACTAACAGTGTTGATTTCGCACTAATAGTGTTGATTAAACACTAGAGAATTTGCTGTGTACATTGTCAAGTCTTGTGATATTTGTCCATTTTTGCCAATTTGCTGGGTGCATGCTCTAAAACTGTCTATTATATTTCTGTTATGTTTGATTATGTAGTCATCAGAGATATAGATAAAGCTGGTGAAGAAACCAGTGGTCAACATAAGCAGTTTTAAAGGACTGTGGGGATAAGAGTTCATTTTTCCTTATTAACAATTGTGATGTAGTATGTAAACATTGTGAAATTTCCAAAATATACTCTGATATTCGTGCAATCAATATAAAGAAACTAAAGTAAATTCTTTCTTTTTGGTGATGTCATTTAAATCAACACATTCACATATACCTAATGAGTAAATCAAACATTTAACACTGTGTAAGTATGTGTGATTAATTTAAACCTCATGAACACAGCTGAAGAGTTCCCAATCATAAAGTGTCATCTGAAAGGCCAAGTCCTTAGAACTCATAAGCTCAAAACTGGACATGGAACCTGTGGAAGGACCTTCCTGCTCTGGAAGGGGAGTCTGTAACACACACACACACACAGAACAGTTACTGGAATTCTAACATTTTACCTCTCACTCACACACATCCCGAACATTTTATTAGCTGATTATCTCACCAGTGAGTCAAGCTGCTCTCTTGTACAGGCAAACAGCCGTCCATTCACTCCTAATGACTGGAACACTGACACATCATCGGGCTTCAGCATCTGCTTCTCTTTATAGAAACAAATTAAAAAAAAAGAAATCAGTTAATAGGTTAGTCCTTCTCACTAAGAGCAATTTAAAGAAACTGTGCAAATAACCTTCACAAAATGAAAAGCTTGTAACAACAACAACAACAACAACAACAATAATAATAATAATAATAAACAATATGTAAATCAAAGTTCGTTATTAATGAAGTAGGTTTATTAAAACCCAAATGATAGATGCAATAAATACTAAAATTAACACAAAGCTAATAAATACCTGCCAGAAAGGCTTCAATATTTCCAGTCAAAATCTCAGTTCAAAATGCTGTGTATTCCAAGACTAGGCTTAATCCCTGACTGGGAAATTACCACTTGGTCATCTGTTGTGAGTCCACAGTGCAGAACCTCACACACACAAACACACACTCCACAGGACCAATGAACATCATACATTGTGCACTTTATTCAAGTCACACTGACAGGACTGTTATATAACCTTTTAACAGTTCTCAAAATTTCTTACTAATATTACCCATTCTGGCAACCAAATGTCCCTTCCAAAACAATCTTATAAAAAATCATGCTGTGTTTCTAGAAGGCTGTACCTTAATATGGATGACTAACAGGGTCCTAATGCTATTTTTAGAACACGCTAAATATGTCCCTTTCACTAGTTTATTAAAAGATTTATTTAATTACTCAGTTTCAAGAAGATCACACACCAAACTAGGGTGGCAGAACCTGTCTGTATGTGTGAGAGCGGTCTCTATTAGAATACTATTCAAAATATCATTTAGTTAAAGGATCATTATAAAGACAGAATATTTACTTGAACAATAAGCATCAGTGATTTATATCCAGGAGGATAGTCTCCAGTTTTATAAATTTAGCATTTTGCAAAAGATATAATTGAATTTGTATGCAGATGTGTAATATAAATGTTTATTGATATTAGAATTTAATGATTTATTCATATTATAATTTACATTTAATGTTAATAATAATTTTATTATTATTATTATTATTATTATTATTATTATTATTATTATTATTAATAGTACTACCTCCATTAGCATTGAGGCTGATCAGGAAATGCTCCTCAGTGAATCCAAGTTTATCAGCTACAGCTGTTATCACTTCTCTCCCGGTTGCAAGCACAGGAACTCGGATGGTGGTATATGTGTGATCGGCGCAGTATACTTTCACGAGTACTAAATACACACACACACACACACACACAAAGAGATAAACAAAGAGTAAGAAAACAAGAATAAATAACAGCGCAACTTATATACACCCACATACTCACTATCGTCAAAACTCCTGATTGGTTGCTTCTTTGCGAGCCTCTCTTCTCCAGAGCTGAACTGCCGCAAGAGAACTTTATGCTAAAATGAATGAAACATGAAACAAAGCATGAAAATCTTTTATAATACTTAAACAGGTATAACAGTACAATTAGTGAGATACTTGAGGATGAGTATTTATGTAAAAAACTGATGCTTTAAAATTAACCTTTTTTTGAGAGGTACGGGCATCGTCAGGGCTGAAAAAAAGGGAAAAAAAAGTTTGCTTACTGCACATATAATACACATATACTCCCGATCTCATAAATACATATACACACTTACTATTGTCTAATGATTTTCTCCAGTTCTGGTAGTAGTTCCTTCAATGGGCGTATGACCCTCGTATCGTTTGAAACAAATCCATAGAGCTCCTGAGTATACACACAGGTACAAAAATGTTGCTTCATGCATATATTGAATTTGATATTTAAATCCGTGCTATCACATTATCACATCTTAACATAAAAATTCAATTTGTTAGCATAGTCATGAAGGGATAAATAAGAAAATAGTCCAATTAAATGGAATAAATCTTGTTAAATTAACATATGTTAAATTTACAAAACGCATTCTTGCTTCTGGAGATCTACTTGGATTTATAGTGATTTGTGAAAACAGGGTTTTACTTAGTATGTAATCCTTAAATATACCCCAAAACATAGGTATAAAATAGATATAAACATTGGACTGCAGTTTGTAATGTATGCCTATGAAGTGCAAAATATACACCAGATAATGAGATCAAGGAATGCAGGTCCAATGGACAACCAGGGTCACACTGGCATATAAAAACAATATATAAATTATTTAATAACTAGGAAACTAAATATTTGAGTTTTCTTTATTTATCTGTGACCCTGAAATGCTGTCTAAAATTCACTCTTAGTTAGACAGTGGACCAACTGTGTATGTGTTCAACCTCAAGAAAGCTGAGTGCAGTGTCATCCTCTAGAAGATGGTGGGCCTGCAGTGTGGCCCACCGCAGAGCCAGGCCCATCACACGTCTCTTAGTAGCCACAGCATAATCCATTCGCTCTTGCTCAGAACCCTGAGATGCCTGAGAATGGTAGGTGCACACATGCTAAGGAAAACACATATGTTTTTGACATAAACACATATGTTTTTGACATAAAACACATGCAGTGTTTGCAGGCAATGCGTTATTTGAGAGGGATGGGAAAGTGTTTTAGTTAGGGGTGCTGACATTTTCAGCAGCATTTATATCACATATGTAGAGATGTCACATTAAAAGTCAGATGTTTTAAAAACTAGTGATTAGATGATTCTGACAATTCAGCTGCTAAAATTCTGAGAGCAGCAACCCAACCTAACCCAGCATATCAAAAAAACACAACCATTTATTATTTATAACTCATATTGTTATTACATTATAAGAGTAATTTATAAACCCATGTAAATCCAGTTCAAGCTAACACTACACGTGGCATCAATTATATAAAATTATCCTACTGCTTGCAAACTGCAGCATTCCATATGTGAACTTGTGCTCAGGAGTGATGCTGATAAACTCCCTCATGAGAGCATTAATGTCAATAAAGCTTCAAAATATCACTGTGAACATGTAGTAATGCCAGGTGATTTAATTTTCTCTGAGAGCCATTAGTAATTATTTCAATATTCCAAGATTAAAGGAATTATTTCAAAATGTAGAACATTTTGAGATTAAAGTAATAAAGTAGCATACTCGAGATTCCTACAGTAAAAATACAGGCCCATTATCCCCTGTGTATCAGAACTGTGACTTTTAGGCCTGCAGTGGGTTTTTCTGATAACAATTTAATTTCAGTTTTTAATAACAGGAAAACTGTGGATATCCTACATATTATATTTCTTAATCATTCAACAGGCCATAGTGTGTAATGCCATTTTCAAATCCAGTTGATTGGAGAATCAATAAATGTGCCTTTCAATGAGTGGCAGGTTTCCCTGCCCCTAACATATATTCTACCGTAAAACACAATGCAGACACGCAAACAGAAAGAGAGGCCACCAGAAAGCCCAAAGTGTCTTTACATTCTCAAATAATAGTTGATAATTACTGTAACCAGGGTGGAAAACTTTTGGAAACAAGTTTTAATCATTCTAAGCCAGAAAACAAAACTGAACCAAGAGGCTAACTTGGGGTAGGATATTGAGCCAGCAGGGCTGGGCACAGTTGGCTGTTGGGCATGAAGACACAGTGCATGAGAACAAAGTCATCCAGAGCAGGATCTGTATGCAGAAAAAGTAGCAGTTTAATTATTATTAATTATTTTCAGTCAGATCTTCCAACCAGTCAATTTCTTATATTTATCTGTGACCAATAAATTTACCACTTGTTGTCCATTGATATCAAATATTTATTCCTACTGTCCTGTATGAAGTGTAATAACTAATAACCTGGGTCAGAGAAATGAATGTCAAGGCGCATTGTCTCCAGTAAATGCTCAAGAATCTTCTCTGGGGATCCTGACATCACAGTGTATCTGAATACCAAATACACACAGATTAATATGTGGATAGCAGCTTAATAAAATGACAGATGGTGAGCATGAGTACAACTGCAAAAAATATGAATGTAATATATTTATGAATTACTGGTAAGGTGTGCATATGTACTTGAAGTGGGCCGGAACATTTCCATGGCTGGAGGGGCGGAGACTCTTCTGAAGCACCAATACATCCTTCCCATGTTCTTTCAGACGTACTGTGTTTGCCTCTACATCCTGCCACACAATCATTTATACAACAGGGAGAACAGATTCTTGAATTGAAGGAACCTTACCCTTTATACACTGTGTATATATGTGTATATGAGAGTGTACTCTACCCTGAGTATGCGGTTAAAGTCTTCTTTGTCCACTCGTAAAAAGTGACAGTTGTCCTCTCTCAGAACGATGGAGGCAGCACGTGGAGCATCGTTGACCAGAGCCAACTTGCCAAAGTCATCACCTTCATGCAGCGTGCAAACCACCCCCTAATAATACAGGCCAATGCAACACTTCATTATCACTGAGTCTATTATGAGAATATTTAGTGAAATTAAGAGTGGTTAGTGTAATGAATCTATGGGATTGTCTCACCTTGCCATAGATAACAACATTTACAGATCCCTTCTGGATGATGTACCAGGAAGTGCCTTCCTCACCCTGATTAAACACTAAATATCACATAAAAAAGAAAAAGAATAATAGATCATGATTCACATAAGAATATTATAAACACATTTTTTTTACATTATTTTTAATCATTGTTTTTGTTATTGCATATTTTTATGATGCTTCATTCTCATCAGGACTGTGAGTTAGGTGACTCCCTGGAGTCACTGCACACAAGACAAACACACACCTGACAGAGCACCAGTAAATAATTCATTCATTCATTATCTGTAACTGCTTCTCCAATTCAGGTTAACGGTGGGTCCGGAGCCTACCCGGAATCATTGGGCGTAAAGCAGGAACATACCCTGTAGGGGGCATCAGTTCTTCACAGGGTGACACACACTCACACCTATGGAAACTTTTGAGTCACCAAACCACCCACCAACGTGTGTTTTTGGACCATGGGAGGAAACTGGAATACCCGGAGGAAACCCACAAAGACACTTGGGAGAACACACCAGACTCCTCACAGACAGTCACCTGGAGTGGGACTTGAATCCACAACCTCCAGGTCCCTAGAGCTGTGTGACTGTGACACTACCTACTGTACTCAGTAACTCAAGGTGGTTATTGAAGCCAGAACACCAAATTGATGAAGCTGTGTGGCAGTGACACTACCTGTTGCACCACCATGGCACCCACTGATATAATAACTTGTTTTAAATAAGTAGTAAATAAACAATAATAATGTGTACTTACAGACAGTGCCTGCTTTGGCATGTGACTCAAATATGAGGACACCAGCAAGCTCTCTCTTCACCTGCAAAGGGAAACACAACCAGGTTTAACAGACTGACACAGTGTAATACAAAATGCATGCCAAAATGTGGAAATTGTAGTGCTATATTGTATACACACTAAACAAAACAACCAATGATTATTCACATGTAGTAAAAAAGTAAATATACAAAAGGGTATTTTACAGTGTTGGAGAGGTGAGCAAGAGCTTTAATATGCAGCAGTTCATCATAAATAATCTCCAGATCTTCAAGTGTCCTCTGCCCCGGCCTGCACAGAGAGGTAGATAGACAGAGAGATTAATAAATAAAAAGCAGGTTTTGATTTCCTCTGTGCAAGTGGACACATGCAAAGCAGGAACACACCCTGGAGGGGGCACTAGTCTTTCACAAGGCAACACACACTCACTCATACGGACACTTTTGAGTCGGTAATCCACCTACAAACGTGTGTTTTTGGACTGTGGGAGGAAACCAGATCACCTGGAGGAAACCCACGTGGACACAGGGAAAACACACCAAACTCCTCACAGACAGTCACCCGGAGTGGGCCTTGAACCCACCACCCCAGACACTACTTCTGCGCCATCGTTCCCCCTGATGCAGACCAAGTGCAGCCTTTTATGGCCACAAGATTACTTAATGGAAGTAGGAGGACACAACATAAGACTGATGTTTTAAATATTACGGCTGATTGATTGGTGTAAAATAAAACATAAATTAAATTATCTTTTCTATTACTCTTAAAAAATACTCTTCACACCACCACTACTGATACTGGGTAAAATGTATTTCTAACACAATATTGGTACCTTATGAGTTTTGAATTATACAGAGTGCATCAGGAAGTCCAAGAATATAGATTTGAAGGTAGCACAGCTATTCACTTACACTTTTCTAAGAATCATGCGCATGTGTGCATCAGGGCCAATCTGAGAGAGGAAGAGGAGGGTGTCCTGCAGCTCTTCCTCTGCTTCTCGTTTCTCATCTTCTGTGGGCAACACTGGCTCCTCTTCTTCATCATCAAGGAAACGATAGAAAAGGTACTTGTCTTGGAAATTAAGCTCCTGGTCCACTGTAAATAAAACAGTGTTGAGTGTTGTGTACCTCATTGAGGTATAACTGTAATTGTTTGTATGTTGGTTTTTTTGTGCATATTTGTGTGTAAATTTGTAAATTAAGACAATATGCAGTACTCTGAAACGTTTTAGGCACTTAATAAGATTTAAAGGCTATTTATCTCAACAGTAAGAGTTTACTCAAAATAAACCCTAATATTAGAATAAATACAAATTACATTATTACAGTTGGTAGTGATATTCTGTGTGTGAATGTACTGTTTTAACAAATTTCAAACCCCTCTTTGTGGCAGTCCAGTATCACATGTGGTTATCATCAAACACCTAGTGTTACAGATTAATAAATACTTCATTATGTTAAATTAAGTGTGGTTGATTTAAAAAAATCCATATGATCAAAGAGAATATCTGGAAACAAACATTGTTCTTCACATTAGTTTACAACAAATCTACCACTATTTCAAAAAAAATCCTTTTAGTTTCATTTTATTTATGTTTTGTATTTATTGTAATTATATATAGTTATATATATAAGCGTGCCACGCTTTCTGAGAAGATACATTCTTTAAAATAATTATAACCTTAGGTGACCAAGACTTCTGCACAGCACTGTAATAGTAAGATTATTTTTGCCAGTTCTCATAAAACAGTATGTATGTATGTTATACTACTTTCAAAATGTGGATAGATAAGTACATAAGTCGGTAAGTATGTATAGAGACGTAAAATATATAGAACATGTGTGACTTCAAATCTCACCATGATTAAGAATTCCCTCCTCCAGCAATGCCTGCCACATTCCAACAGCATGGGCTCGACTGTGAACACATGAACTCTGCTGTAGCTGCCAATCAACCAGCTCAGTGCCAACACAGCACTGCCTGTGGACACACAACGAAATATAAGACAAGTAAACGCACTAATACACACGCACAGAGTAAATATCAACTTCATATTCATACTGATTAAGTATCAGAAGATTATATTAACTGTGCTTATCTTGTACATTTTGATATTAGTAAGTAGTATTAGAAAAGCTTGAATATAGCAATGCAAAATATTATACAATAAATGATCACTGGATTAGAAATACCTAGCTTGTATCTACACAATTTGTCCATTTTATCAGCTCCACTGACTGTACAGAAGCACTTTGTAGCTCTACAGCTCTACAGACTATAGTCTACCTGTTTCTCTGCATACCTTCGGATGGATCCACTTACTGTCCACCCTGTTAGACAAATCTACCTTGTTCATTGAGTTGGTCCTCCTGTAATCCTTCATTAGTGGACACAGGATGCCGTCCACAGGACACTGTTGGCTAGATGTTTTCGGTTAGTGGACTTTCCAGCAGTGACCCTGGGGTCTTTTAAAACTCTAGCAGCCCTGCTGTGTTTGATCCATGCATAACAGTGCAACACACACTAACTGAGTGCTGAGAATGATGCACCACCCAAATCATACCTGCTCTGTGGTGGTCTTGTGGGGGTCCTGACCATTAAAGGACAGGGTGAAATGGGGATAAGAAAGCAGGGAAACAGGTGGACTACAGTCTGTAATTGTAGAACTACAAAATGCTCCTGTATTGGTCAGTGGAGCTGTTAAAGTGGACAAAGATTGTAGACACAGTGTAGGGGTTCCGAATCCAGTGATCGGTCAGTGTATAATATTATGCAAAATATATTATAGCCAAAATTATGTTTAACAGTATAACACCAAAAATAGGTTAGAATTTGTTCATCGTATTGACATATATATATATATTGACATATTGAACGTGTAAAATGTACCTGTATGTTTTTAAATGATATTTTCTGTCTCTGATCATGTGAGGAGCTCTAGCCAGTATAGCATTACGTAAGACCTTGCCTGCTCTCAAAATCTTTTCTGATGGCACCTGAGAGAGAAAGGAAGAATGGTGGGGGATGGCACAGAATAAAAGGAAGAGGGACAGAATGGAGTGAGAATAGGGGAGTGAAAGAGGATTGAAACAAAGAGAGATTTTAAAACCCATATGCACACCGGGCTGACATTAATGAAATAAAAGCCTCTCCATTCAGCAGATGCCTTTTTTTATTCTCTCTGAACACATTTCCACACATTTATGTGAAACAGGTGGCGATCACCTGCAGCCATGTGTGAGTGTGCATTGACCATGGCTGTGAATCGATTAAACTATTATACAGGGTTGCTTAAAAACCCTGTCCCATTAAAAATTTATCTCCTAAAATAGAGGAGAAAAAATAATCTTTAGAAATTTTAATGGAAGTCTGTTAAAAAATGAATTTATTCCTAATTATTCTGGAGCATTTTTTTTTGGTCCATTCATAATGAAATTTTCACACAAAATGCAGTGAGCATGCTGTGTTCAAATGATGTAAACTAAAAATCCACCAAAATGGAAACAATGGAAACAAACACTTTCAGAATGAGGGTGAAAGTACCTTGCTTAGGCTTTTTGACATATATTTCAGGGGATCTGTGCTGAGATTGTCTTTGTCAGGCATTCCTGCAGAACAGAGACAGGTAGGCAAACAGATCATATAACTCACACAAATCATTAGGCACACATACAAGCAAGATATATTTTATTATTTTGTTTTTCTCTTGCATTGTGGAGAAGGAATAAAAAGTCTAGAAATACAGTTTATTATTGCAACTTTATTATATACATGCGACTAATTTTTCATCAGGGATCAGTAGTGTTATCTTATCATGTTATTATGTCTGACGTTCTGTGTATCTGTCCTTCTGTCCTAAACATAGAGTTAAAGGACCTTTGAAGTGGACTCAGATGTTGTGGCTGAAACAGAGAGGGGAGAAAAAGAGAGAAAGAGAGAGAAAAAGGGAGATACTCACGATCATTGCTAGATCCACTCTCCATCACCCCATAAGGAGGGGCGAGTAGTCCTGCCATGCACTGTCTATATTTCTGTAACACACATTGCTTCTTGTTACAGCAGGGGTTCCCAAATATTTCTGGCACATGAACCCATAGTGAATGTCCCTTGACCCAAAGCATTTAAAAACATTTAACATTAAACTTGCAGAAAGTATGATGTCAGCTTTCCCTTTTTCCCTTATATTTTAACTGAGCCACAACACCCCTTCAGGAATGCTCAATCCCATAAGCATTAACCTTAAATATGCCCTTTATATCCTTCTACACCTGGATTAGCATGGTGACTTCAGTTCTAAAGAATTTTAGACATTAAGTGCAATTTTAGTTTTGGTTCATTTTTAGTATTTTCACAATTAAAGTTTAAATTTCAGAATGTTGAAAGGGTAGTTTTCATACCTCTCAAGAACAGTCATTTGAAGAACCACTTCTCCAAATCCAAGTAATTTCAATTGGCTTTTTTCAAGGGTTCTGGTTTATAGCCCATTGTTTTGTCTTTGTGGTTAAAAATTAGTTCAAACGTTCACTCATTTATAATCCAGATTCACCTTTTTTAAAGATGACTTGATATGGTAAAGGCTAGTAAAAGAGATTTCATTCATTCATTAATTATCTGTAACTGCTTATTCTGTTCAGCATCACAGTGAGTGCAAATAGGAAGGAACACACCCTGGATAGGGCACCAGTCCATCACAGGGCACCACACACTCCCACATTCACACCATACACACACTCACACTCACACACACACACACACACACACACACACACACACACACACACACACACACACACTCACTCACTAAATGAGATTACAGCTGAGAACACAAATTACTGTGTATAATCAACCTGACACTTCACCACATACAGAGAGATTATGGATAACTGGGGAGACGGATGAAATAGAATGACATTTAATCACAGGGACATGTATGCAAAGAACTGATTAAGAGCTTTCAAACAGTTCTCTATCAAAGATTTAATGAATGCCATAAAAAAGATATTTAAAAAAGCATTTCTATTAAATACTTACATATATTTAAACTTGATCTGATTGAGAGCCTTGAACAATGAGGATACAGACCGTCTTAAATGTTTTCCTGGCAAGGCCAATAGAGTTAACTGAAACAGTATTTTTATCCAGGTTAATAAATATTTCTTTATGTTAAATAAATTGTGGAGTTGATTTAACAATTAAAAATATAATGGTCAAGGAGAGCATCTGGAAAAAAGATTGTTCTTCACACTCGCACACAACACTCTATTACTTTTATTTTTATTCATTTGTACTTTTATTGTATTTATATTTTTGTGTTTATTGTAATTATGTACATATTTATACAAGCACCACACTTGAGAAGATACATTATTTTTAAAAATAATAATAATCTTAGGTGTCTAATAGGTGCTTACATATCGTTGATGTTCAATTAAAAACATATATACCCTAACCCAAATAGTACCTTTACAGAAGAGGGGAAAAAAACCTATTCATTTTCAGTGGGAGTGAATGTAAAAAGATTTTATTCAGAGTAATTTTTGAGCATTTCTATTGGTCCATTCATTATAAAACTGGTCCATGATATTTTTTACACTGTGTGACGGACAGTGAATGATGTAGTAAACTAAAAAATGCATACAAATGGAGATACACAGACAATATATTCATACAGTGCATTTATAACCATTGCTAGCATAGTGTTTGTGTGTGTTAGATGACCACTGGATTAGGAACACCTATCTTTTGCACAGTTTGGGGAGAAACAGGTGGACTACTGTGCTCCTGCATGGTCAGTGTGTGTGTGTGTGTGTGTGTGTGTGTGTGTGTGTGTGTGTGTACTCAACAAACCCATTCAGCAGGACTGCGTATTTCCTGTTTCCTTACTTGAATAAAAGCAACATACTCTCTTCTAAATATCCTCTGGGCCCCTTTCTATGCACAAATCATCAAAACAAAACACTGCTCTGTTTTCCAGCTGGCTGCTTTTATATAGGTTGAATAATTAAACAACGATTATATAATTCACACACACACACACACACACACACACACACACACACACACACACACACACACACAAACACAAAAAGGAAGTGTTTTCCTGTTCTTAAGTCATTGCTAGGTCAAGCTGTGCCCCATACTGCCTGGCAAAGAGCTGATCTCAGGTCTGAGAGAGAAGCTTCTCAATATGCAGCTCACAAAGCTTGTTTAAACAGCTTTATAAGGCTGCAGTATGAACACAGATGACCAGCAGAGTGTGTAACACCAGTCACAATGACAATGACTAATGACAAAATAACAGACAACAGACATACCCAGATTAAATAATAATGTGTGAATTTTGCCCATGTGTGCCTTTATGGCAGTATAGGCACAATGAAAACAGTGAGAAACATGCGTTATTTTATACTAAGGCAGCAGTTAGAGCACTAAAACTAGAAAAGTATGTGCACAAAAATAAACTCAGCAAGGATACCAGGGTCTGTTACTTGGATAAAATTACAACTTTATATATATTAACAATATACAGTAACAATAACATTACTGCTCCATATGGCCAGACTATAAGTGCTGAACTTTGAGAACATGAAGTGCTGAACTTGCATTGCTACCTCCTACCTTGTACTTGGATATTACCAACCATTTTGTGTTGGGTATTTTTTTAACCTGTGAAAAGTTCCCAAACTATAAATCCCCTTAATTCTAAATAAACAGCATTGTGCTGTCTTACTGAAGCAATGTTTGGCTCAATGTGTACTAAAGTAAACAAGAAAATATTCCAGATTTTTTATATTATTATTTTGAATATTAGCTCTTAACAGCCCTGAGGATGATGTAGAAATTAACAAGAGATTTTAAAGGATTTAAAATCTTAAAAACAAAAAAAAAAAAAACATTTCATTGTGGTACTTAGTACTGCAATCTTGTACACAATGCGATATTATTTTTTCCTCTGGTAAAAGGAAATGAGTGAAAGGGAAATGCTCTGAATTTAATAGTTCCAGTATAGCACTGGGCACATTTGAAACAGCAGTGACCACAAGCCTCTCGCCAGTGATACGTCAACTGTCAGAGACTGATTGCTTGACATTGTATGCTGATAAACATAGGATCCACTGAGAAATGAATTCTCAGTGAATTTCTATTATAGACGATATTCAAAATACCTCATCTCATATGAGCTTCATTTTAACCAAAATAAATATGCTTATCTTCACTACATCGTACCAAGCATTTTGTGATATCCTCAACAGCTACTAGGTTTACTGATAACATTCCAGATGTATCAAGTTCTATAAGCTCTACATTGAAGGCTCTGAACTGGATACTATAACTGAAGACTTAGAGAACAACTTTTGCTCTATGGTAAATAATGTTGCACAACTAAGTAGTAAAATAATTAGGTAGATAAAGTTTGCTAGCCCTGAAAAATGTTCAAGATTTAGAGCATAAATGGTGATTTATGCTCTAACAATTTTTTAAAATAGTGTCACATCAGCAGCAATGGTAGAGATCTATCTGATCGATCATTATAACTTTGTAAATGTAAATGGATAATGATCAGTATTACAGAAGTTAAATATGGTGTACCACAAGGTTTGGTCTTTGGGTCATCTTCTATTTGAATTATATGTGATATCACTAGGCAATGTTATCTGTAAACATGGTCTTACCTTTCACTGCAATGTTGATAACATACAACTATATATCAGCTAAACCAGATGACAAACTCCAATTTATTAAGATGGAGGCCAATTACGGTTACAAAATACTGCATGTCAAAGAAATCAATCCAAACTAAATTCAGACAAAACAGAGGTTTTCCTTCTCGGTCCAAAAGTTGATAGAATTAAACATTCAATTTTAATTCAAAATTTGTATCATTTTTCAGTTTCTTCAAGCATGTCTCGGAAAAACCTTGGTGTCAGAATTAAGTCTGCTCTTTGAAGAATAAACAAGTAATATTACTAGAATAACTGTTCTTAATCTTCAAAAATTGCTATGATAAGAAATGACAAACAATGCAAGATGTTGAAAAATTTGTTCTAGCCTTAATTACTTTTAGTTTGAACTACTACAGCGTCATGCTCTAATAAAAGCCTAAAGAAGCTTCAGTTAGTCTAGAACACTGCAGCCTGTCACGCCTTCGTCCTGTCAGTCTGTTGTCCCTGCCATGTGCTTTATTTGCACATGGCTCTGTTTTGTTTATGTTCGAGTCTCCGCCTTTGTTCCGCCTCCTCGTCCGTGTCATGTGTTACCCGTCCTCGTTATCTGTCCAGGTGTGTCTCGTTTGTGTGAGTATTTAAGCCCTCTTGTCTCTCATCCGTTTGTCTTACATTTCCCCTTTATCCTGTGTTTAGTTGGTCATGTTATTTAGTCTGTCCGTCTGTCTCTAGAGTTTCCCCGTTTCTTCTCCTTTTTCGTCGTGTCGCTTTTCGTCCGTCTGTCCTGTTCTCCCTGTCCAGTTTCCTTTGTTTTATTTAGCTTGTTTGGCTCCTTGTTTGTTTGTGTCCTGTTTAAGTATCGTTGTTTTGTTTATATTAAATTATCCCGTGTTTTAGCGAATGCGTCCGCCTCCCTCAATCCGCCCCTCGTTCCTGACAGAATGTACGACCCACAGGACGCAGCTAGCACGGACTATTACCTTAAGGGGTGTGCCGTTCGCCGGACTCCATTCCGCACAGGCCCCAAAGATCCTGTGGAGGAGGCCTTGAAAGCGGCCTCGGAATGGAGTCGCCGGCTCCAGCTCCTGCCTGGCGCTGTTCCGGATCCTATAGCGGAAGAGTCGACTCGGGAATCGAGTAGTTGCGCCAGCGGGAGTCGAAAGAGCCGGCGGAAGAAGCGTGCTGGAGTTCCCCCCTCGCTGGAGGATTACCCCCTCAGGTCCGGGGAAATTTTTGGGGGGGCGTTAAGGGTAGGGGCTGTTAGCCTCACCTCCGGAGCTCTGAGGTCTGAGGCTAACAGGGGCGCACCTCGAGGTGATCTAATGGGTGCGCCTGTGAAACCCCCTAAACCCTTTACAGCTCCAGCGTGAGCCCGGCGAGCAGCACAAGCCCCTGTCTTCGTTAACGCGGCGCCTCCAGCCGCGCCTGTCCTCGAGAGCGCGGCGCGCGCCTCTCCTGTCTTCGTGAGCGCGACGCGCGCCTCTCCTGTCTTCGTGAGCGCGACGCGCGCCTCTCCAGTCTTCGTGGACGACGACGCAGACTCCTCTGCCTCCGTGGACGTCGTCGCACGTTCCCCAGTCTTCGTGGACGACGTCGCAGACTCCTCTGCCTCCGTGGACGTCGTCGCACGTTCCCCAGTCTTCGTGGACGACGGCGCAGACTCCTCTGCCTCCGTGGACGTCGTCGCACGTTCCTCTGCCTCCGTGGACGTCGTCGCACTGTCTCCTGCCTCCTTGGACGTCGTCGCAGGCCCCCCTGCCTCCTTGGACGTCGTCGCAGGCCCCCCTGCCTCCTTGGACGTCGTCGCAGGCCCCCCTGCCTCCTTGGACGTCGTCGCAGGCCCCCCTGCCTCCTTGGACGTCGTCGCAGGCCCCCCTGCCTCCGTGGACGACGTCGGAGGTTCCCCTGCCTCTGTGGACGACGTCGCAGGGCTTCCTGTCTCGGTGATGGCGGCACCCGCCGCTCCTGTCTCGGTGATGGCGGCACCCGCCGCTCCTGTCTCGGTGATGGCGGCACCCGCCGCTCCTGTCTCGGTGATGGCGGCACCCGCCGCTCCTGTCTCGGTGATGGCGGCACCCGCCGCTCCTGTCTCGGTGATGGCGGCACCCGCCGCTCCTGTCTCGGTGATGGCGGCACCCGCCGCTCCTGTCTCGGTGATGGCGGCACCCGCCGCTCCTGTCTCGGTGATGGCGGCACCCGCCGCTCCTGTCTCGGTGATGGCGGCACCCGCCGCTCCTGTCTCGGTGATGGCGGCACCCGCCGCTCCTGTCTCGGTGATGGCGGCACCCGCCGCTCCTGTCTCGGTGACTGTGGCTACGGCCGCTCCTGTCCCCGTGACTGTGGCTACGGCCGCTCCTGTCCCCGTGACTGTGGCTACGGCCTCTCCTGTCCCCGTGACTGTGGCTACGGCCTCTCCTGTCCCCGTGACTGTGGCTACGGCCGCTCCTGTCCATGTCCGTAGGTCGGCCCGAAAGACTTCGAGGCCGATCCCCAGAACTGTGCCCAGGCTGGTTCCTCGGACTACCCCACAGACATTTGCCAGCCCTGGGCACCCACCTGTTGTATTGGTTCCCCTGTCTGTCCCTGTCTTGGTTCCGGTCTCTGTCCTTGTCCCAGTACCCGTGTCTGCCTTTGTGTCTGTCCCGGTCCCTGTTACTGTATTCATGTCTGTCCCCGTAAACGTCTTGGTCCCTGTTCCCCTACCAAGTCCAGTCCAGTCTCCTGTCAGCCCTGTCCAGTCTACGTTTCAACCCCCTGTCCTGTCTCATGTTCAGTCCCCTGTTAGTCATGTCCAGTCTCCGTATCTGTCCAATGTCCAGTCACCCGTCTTGTCTCCTGTCCAGTCCCCGTTCCAACCCTCTGTCCGGTTTCAAGTTCAGTCCCCTGTTAGTCATGTCCAGTCTCCGTATCCGTCTAGTGTCATGTCACCTGTCCTGTCTTCTGTCCAGTCACATACCCCTGTCCAGTCTAATGTTCCTATCCTGTCCAGTGTCTTGTCCCCTGTCTCGTCACCAGTCTCTGCTCCCGTCCATTCCCAGCACCCAGTCCTGTCATCAGTCCCGTCTCCATTCCAGTCCCCTGTTCTGTCACCTGTCCATGTCCAGTCTTCTGTCCCCAAACGTGTCCAGTCTCTGTATCCGTCCCACGTTCAGTCCCCTGTCTTGTCTCCCGTCAATCCCCATGTGTCCACTCCTGTCCTGTCCAGTCCGTTCTCGTCTCTTGTTGCCCCCCTTTGTCAGTCTCCTGTCATGTCCCAAGTCCCGTCTCGTATATTCGGTCCTGTTGTGTCCCCAGCTCCAGTGTCTGTTCCCGTATTGTCCTGAGTCCTGTCACCCGTTGGTTTGTGGTCCTGTCTTGTTTTCCGTGCCCTCTCCTGTGCCAGCTCCTGGGGGGTTTAGGAGTACGCGCCCGGGAGTTGCGCGTTCTTGGGGGGGGCATCTGTCACGCCTTCGTCCTGTCAGTCTGTTGTCCCTGCCATGTGCTTTATTTGCACATGGCTCTGTTTTGTTTATGTTCGAGTCTCCGCCTTTGTTCCGCCTCCTCGTCCGTGTCATGTGTTACCCGTCCTCGTTATCTGTCCAGGTGTGTCTCGTTTGTGTGAGTATTTAAGCCCTCTTGTCTCTCATCCGTTTGTCTTACATTTCCCCTTTATCCTGTGTTTAGTTGGTCATGTTATTTAGTCTGTCCGTCTGTCTCTAGAGTTTCCCCGTTTCTTCTCCTTTTTCGTCGTGTCGCTTTTCGTCCGTCTGTCCTGTTCTCCCTGTCCAGTTTCCTTTGTTTTATTTAGCTTGTTTGGCTCCTTGTTTGTTTGTGTCCTGTTTAAGTATCGTTGTTTTGTTTATATTAAATTATCCCGTGTTTTAGCGAATGCGTCCGCCTCCCTCAATCCGCCCCTCGTTCCTGACACAGCCATATTTCTTATGAACTAGCAAGTCTGACCGTGTTAGCATTGTACTCGCAGGATTACATGCAGCCAGTCAACAGATCACAGAATACTGCTACGGACATATAAAGCTCTAAACAGCCTTGCCCTGAGCACTTGAGTAATCTTATTTTGACTAACGAAATATTGTGTCTTCATATATCATAAAATATCATAAAACCCAACTGCCTGTTTGTGCCTAGAATGACTAAACCTACTGTACGAGGGAAAGTATGTTCATATAAAACCCCCAATCATTGGAATAACCTTCCAGGACATATTTGAGACTTACAAACATTCTCATATCTTAAATCTAGGATAAAAACCTATTTATTTAGTTGAGTGTTTGTAATAAGATTCCTATTAGACAAAAAGTGTAGATCTAGGGGTTCATGGACATAGAGATTTCTTGTAATCTGCAATGTCCGTGCTGTCGTCCTGCTCCTTTATATGTTCACATGAAGCAGAGCGGTGTTGATATCTCAGAAAGGCTTCAGAGCTTTGCTGCCTTTTCTGGTGATACCTTTTTAGTTATGCTGTTGTAGGTGTGCCAGAGCTACAACTTCTACACTAACCCTTTTTATCATGCCCAGAATATCAAAACTAACTATCTGCATGTTTCTCTGCCAAGCTGCCTGTCCTCTCTTATATGATAATTGGAGAAAGATAGTGTGGACTGAGCTGTCCCTGCTTGACATCCAACAGGCTTTGACAATGACACAGCACCTACACACCCCAGAATAAACCTCAAGATTTGGGGGTTCCTGCTGCCCTCTCATGAAGCCATCAGCATGTCTCAGATTGTCTCACTTTCATGCCCACTGACTGACTGGGGATGAGACGGGGGTTTTATTTTAACTAGCTCTACTCTTTGTTCATTTCCCTAGTACGATACTTTACCAACATTGTTCTTAATATGCTTATAGAATGACATATTCATATTATGTATGATGTACACTTAATGCAACAAATGATTGTTTTTGCTCTAGTGTTGCATAGAGGAGGTCTTGGTTCCTCTAAAGGTTTGGTTGTCATGTTGTGAGGGAGTTTTTCTTTGCCATATTCGCCTCGGGTATCTCTCCTGAGGCTATGACCTAAAATCTTGTAAAGCTGCTTTATGACAACACCAGATGCAACAAGTGCTCTGTAAATGAAACAGAACTGAATTTTAATTTAAACATTATATCCCTATATAATAAGAGTCTGTTACAATATATACATTTTTATAAATATATTTGTTGTTGGTGTTCACAAATTTGGAATCAGTTTTTTCAAGAATATAACAGTGTGTTGTCAGAAATAATACAATATTCTAGCACATTAGAATTTTGAGTGCATGTAAATGCAAACAATTGTATGAATGATTACAACACACAATGACCACAATGTTCAAGAGATCTATATATTTTCTAAAAAGACAGCATGGAGTTAAATTATAATTACATATAGCATCCCAAAGTAACAAATAAATCCTCAGGCAGACAGTTTTGAATAAATTGGACATGAAAAACATGTACCATTTGCCTGCAAGGTAAATAAAATAAAAATTAATTTAAAGCAAATTCCAAATTTTGAACATTAATTCAATGCCTGCCGGACCAGCAAATGGTGCACAATATTCAGCAAAATTCAGTATCGCTATATATTACATTATTAATATATGACCTGATATTTCAGTTGGTAATAGGAAAGATACAGAACTCAAGTTTGCTTTGATTAACTCAACCTCACCCATTATTTGAAATGGATGCCACACAGAAATATAAAATAATTTTGGCTGTAATCTGAATATGAAATATGACTTAAATAAACAACCTGAAGCATCCAGTAAACAAAATATCCTAATTTCTACAATCTATTACATAAAAAAAATCAGTATTACATTGTAATGCAGATATCAGAACACCAGTATGGATGCTAAATTACCAAGCAAACACTAAACTCCATTTGTTGCAAAACAACAGAAGAGCAGGTGAAAAAAATTACCCAGGCAAGACTTACCCAGGAACTGATTTTGTAGAAAAGTCTGACAGTTTCTTTTAAAAAAGAGACTCTCGGCTCTTCCAAAACACACCACCATCATCTGTTACAAGCTCAGAAATGTCCTATCTCTCAGAGGATACATAGATGCTCAAATGAGGAAAATCTACTTCCAGCCACTCGTACTTGGTTTGTGTGTGTGTGTGTGTGTGTTTATGTGTGTGTGTGTGTGTGTGTGTGTGTGTGTGTGTGTGTGTGTGTGAGAGACTGGACTCCAGGCACTGCCAGATGACTGCTATAAGCCAATCAGGGAGCTGATCCCAACCACACAACACTTGTACTGTGAGGGGTGGAAAGAGAGAATGTGTGTGTGTGTGAGAGAGAGAGAGAGAGAGAGAGAGAGAGAGAGAGAGAGAGAGTGAGAGAGAGACAGACAGACAGAAAGAGAGAGAGAGAGAGAGAGAGAGAGAGAGAGAGTGAGAGAGAGACAGACAGACAGAAAGAGAGAGAGAGAGGGGGGGGGGGGATGTGAGATGGGGTGTATAAGAGCCTTAAGATCAGTGTATGTGCGCATGTGTTTGAATGTGTGTGTTTGTGTGTGAGGGAAAGAGAGAGGGAGGAAGAAAGAGTGAGATGAATGAATGAGAAAGCGAGAAGCATGGGCTGCTAAAAGGCTCTTGAGAGCTGGCAGTCTCATGAATTATTGAGGATGTAAATTGTATTTACACAGAGCAGACAGACAGCTAAGTGTGTGTGTCTGTGTGTGTGTGTGTGTGTGTGTGTGTGTGTGTGTGTCTGCACGTGACAATCAGGAACAAAGAAATCAAATTTAGTGCATTAAAATGGGCTTGTTCGTCTTTTAAAAGAGCTGGGCTAGCCTCATATTGAAGGTCTTCCTCTCTTTGCACCTCAGCACATTAGACATGCTTTTAGTGCACTATAAACACATGATAAATTATGACGACTAACAGCAGCCCTCATCATAATAATGATTTTCACATATGTCTGCATAAAGGAATAATAAACAGCACATTCCCTAATGGATAGCCAATGTAGTGTTGTATGTGAAGGAAACTGTAGCATATTTCAACTTCTATTAATTAAAATGGCAAAATAAACATAATATACTTTCATACAAACACACACAGACACACAAAGTACATTACTGTGGTGTGAGTCCAATATAATACCAGTGTAACTAACATACAGGGTATGTTCCATTACTGTCAACCCTATGCAATTAAGTAAATATGTTGTGTTTTTTTTTTCCCATCAACCCTCACTATCCACCCCTCACGCCCATTTCTGTCTACACCTGACAGCCAGCTATAAAATTGTATTATCTGTTTTCTCACTATCAGGACAGGACACAATCTACAAACTTGTTTCTCTCAAGTCATGTCATAAAGAAGACCTCGGAAAGGCTGGTCCTAAAACAACTCCAATCTTTGAACATGGACCTACCAAGACCCCACACAGTTCCCCTACCAGACATTTCTAACATGTGAGAATTATGTTCCTTTAACTGAGGAGGATGCGTCAAATACTTTTAAGCAGCACTGTGGAAACACATGTAACTCTATCAGAGTAAATGTATTAAGGATTCTGATATTCTCTGTGGTAGTTTAATGAGGACTACGAAGATGTTCTCAGCTGCACTCACACCATAGGGCAGTTCCCAAACTTTTGCTGCAGTGCCTCTATGGAGTTGCAAACAAAATCAAGTCAAGAGGAGAAAATATATGTTGTGAATGCCAAACAGAAAAAAGATATATCAAATATATATTTTTAAAAGATACTCAATTACTTTATTATTCTTTGCAGTTATTCAGTCATTTGTATTTTGCCAGATTTGCTTTCGTTTTATGTTGTTGTTTTTGTGGATTTATCTGATAAGAACCTTAAAAATTTGCTTGTGGGATCCATCATATGCTCCTGCTTAGGTCTTAGGAGAAGGCATTCACCTTAAATTTCCAAAGGTCACAGATTTCGGACTGACAGGTGCTCTGAAACCTCACCTGGGACCGAGCCACGCCCACTTTCAAGCATTTTCAGTCATTGCAGAAGAAACGTTTTCCATTATACAACAGCAGGTAAACTGAATTTTAGCATTAAAATGTTGATTATTTATATATTTCCACATTGCTACGTTATACATTTGAAAACAAATTCAAATAATTACTGTGCTCTTTTTCATGACCCATGTATTTTGTTGGTTTATTTATTTATATATGTCATTGTTGTCCTACATACACCAACATCTGTCTAGTTAAAATATAAAAGAATATTCTGGACAAACTTGCTACTATATGTTGTGTGTTAATAAACATGTCCTAGTATGAATTCAATATGACTTTAATATAACCCTGAATATTTAGCACAATTCACTAAATTGGAGTGAACTGCGTGGCGAGAAAACACTTATGTAGAGAAGAAATATGAATATATTAAATATTTACAAATAATCCAGCCATTAATTTTTAATGTTTGTATCAAATTGGAAATGTGTGGCTGTGTATTGGACAAATTATTATTCGAAAATTCTTTTATAATTAAGTATGTTTTTGTACCCCCTCCCCCCCTCCACATACACACACATGCATGTCTTTTTGTGTGAGACTCCACTCTAATTTCTTTTCCCTTAAAATAACTCCCAATTTTTTGGGAACCACTGCCCTAGAGGATTAATCATTTAATCAATTTATTTAAAATAGAGAGAGAGAGAGAGAGAGAGAGAGAGAGAGAGAGAGAGAGAGACAGAGAGACAGAGAGAGAGAGAGAGAGAGAGAGAGAGAGAGAGAGAGAGAGACAGAGACAGAGAGAGACCATTTGCTTCATTAGATTGATTTATAATTCATGTAGTAAAATGTCTGTGTGGAAAACCAAATCAACATTTCCCTCACTGACTGATAAGCATCAAACCAGCAGGCTGCATATGTGCAAGCGAACAAATGAGTCACATATGTTTGTGTGTGTGTGTGTGTGTGTGTGTGTGTGCGTGCACGCGTGTGTAGATGTAATAGAACAAAACATGCAAAGAAGGCACATATGGTCATCTATAAACTGAGAGTAAGAGGTGATAGTGCTCACATATGCAGCAATAACAACACTGGTGCCGGGCTCTTCTCTGACATCTGCTTCACAAACGAGCAGTAGACACTGATAAATACATCAGTATGTTGAACATATTTTTGTAAACCCCCCATAAATATCTGACATTTAGATTTTTCACTGAAATATTACTAAATATCTACATTTTTTTGAAGAACCGTTACTGACAGAAAACAAAGCCTCAAAAGCTCTGGCTCTTCTTACGCTTACTCTGAAGGATACATGGTAAGGGATCTGAGACCAGCAGTGATCAGTCAGGTACGTCCTCTTCTGGGTATGTTCTTAACATATTCTAAATGCTTGCCATAGTACCTGAAAAAAGCTATCTTTTAACATTATTAACATTTGTTGCACACATAGATTTGAGAAAAATATTTATATAATAATACAATTTTATTTCCTTCTATTGGTTATTATATTTTAAAAGAAGGTTAGATTTTTGTAAATAATTTAAACAAAAGATCAACAGCATATGCAGCAAAAAAAGCTTTTATATCCTGTTTTGCTCATGTTCACCAGGATTCCCAGTATTTTTGGGGGTCACAGTAGATCAAACAATAACTAATATCACCTATATAAACAAGAAAAATATCTTACAGAAAATATGAAATGCCTTACAATGGAATGGGCTACAAATAGACTATAAAGCTAGTGAGTGTTTTATAATGAATGGCTCTGGGCAGTACACACAACAAGCACACAATGACCCACGAGCACAACCCTACACTATAATATAATGCTAGCACTTCCTGTTTTTATTTTCTTTTTATGTGTCCTTGTTCCACTGTTTGCTGCTCTTTTTGTTTCACACACTTCAAAGGCCTCTACATGCAGTATACATTTTCTTAGAGACAATGATGCACATCTTATTATGACGAAGTAAATGTAAAAAAGAGACATCTTAAAAAGATGACACAATCATGCTTAAGAATGAAAAGAACACCCGGAGGGTGGGAAGTTGGGGGGGGGGGGGGGGTGTTGTCTTTTATGAACATAAATGTGTTGAAGGTCTACAAAGTATTAGTAAAACTACATGACAGTGGAAATTCCACTTCAGTAAAAATAGTCTTTTATGTTGTAAACGTGTACATGTGTGTGTGGTTTTTTTTTATATATGACTGGAGATGTATATATGACAGGAGAGATGTATAATAAGCTATATATGGAGTGTGAATGAAGCTGAAGTTGTCAGAGAAGGCAGTGCCTATCTTGAAAAGAGAAGTGAGCATACAGGCTGACCAATAAATCATTAATTGATTCATTTTCTGTAACCGCTTTTCCAGTTCATGGTCTCAGTGGGTCCAGATCCTATTCGGAATCACTCAGTGCAAGCCAGGAACACGCCCTTGACAGGGGTGCGCCAGTC
Source organism: Hoplias malabaricus (assembly GCF_029633855.1). NCBI lineage: Eukaryota > Metazoa > Chordata > Actinopteri > Characiformes > Erythrinidae > Hoplias > Hoplias malabaricus. The sequence continues at coordinate 67,766,388 of NC_089802.1, read as the reverse complement.
CATCAAAGTGACATCACACACAATTACACACTCTCACAACTATAGACATTTTTTCATGACCAGTTCACCTATCAATGTGTGTTTTTGGACTGTGCGAGGAAGCTGGAGCACCTGAAGAAAACCCATGCAGACATAAGGGGATTACACCAAACTCCTCACAAACAGTCACCAGGGGCAGGGCTCAAACCCACAGCCCAGAACCCTGGAGCTGTGTGACAAAGATCCTCTCTGTAACACCATCGTGCTGCCTCACATCCTGTTATTATTCATTTATAATAATAGTCAAAAGTTAGGGCGGCACAGTGGCGCAGCAGGTAGTGTCGCAGTCACACAGTTCCAGGGACCTGGAGGTTGTGGGTTCGATTCCTGCTCCAGGTGACTGTCTGTGAGGAGTTGGTGTGTTCTCCCCGTGTCCGTGTGGGTTTCTTCCGGGTGCTCCGGTTTCCTCCCACAGTCCAAAAATACACGTTGGTAGGTCGATTGGCGACTCAAAAGTGTCATAGGTGTGAATGTGTGTGTGTCTGTGTTGCCCTATGAAGGACTGGTGCCCTCTCCAGGGTGTATTCCTGCCGTGCGCCCAATGATTCCAGGTAGGCTCTGGACCCACCGCGACCATAAACTGGATAAGTGCTTACAGATAATGAATGAATGAGGATGAATGAGTCAAAAGTTAGACACTACTAAAATGATGGACCCCTTTAGAAACTTCAACAAAAGAGGAATTCCTAAATAACACTAATTACTTAAGCCAGAATTTCTCAAAGTGGAGAGTGAAACTATTGCAGGGGGTTTGCACCAATACAAAATAAATGAGGCATGTTTGAGCCCTGCCAACACTGACAACAGTGAAGGGGCTGGAAAAAAAATGTTTTTAACCAAAAACATTTTTTTTAAAGATTCTGAATATGATTGGGATCCACTGACAAACTATGTATACAAAATATGTATGGCTGACTTGTTTGTCATCTGTGTGTAATTCATTTTGGCTCCACATGGCAAAACAAGTGTCTAAATTGTCTGAAATTATATAAACCTGGTACTTCACAAAGTTGATATGAATACAAAAACATTGTCTAATTATTAAATATAACATAAACATTTGCAATTGGGAATTGGGAACTACAAAAATACGCTGACCAAATTATGCTTAAAGAACCTCTACAGAATCTGTCCAAGAAGAAAACCATTAAATACACTCCAGCTTAATGCTTAACAAATGCTTAATCAGAGCAGCCTCATGAAAGTTCATTTACACACTACCTCATGCAGGTTTGCTCATTAGTGTGAACCATAAACTCTATAAACATCAAGCCACTAGTCTCCTATAACCAGTGAGAAAGGAAAATATAAGTATTATATTCAATATACCCACTACTTACATTTACAGGTCTGTGGGAAGGTTTTCACTGCTGTTCTCTGTAGCCCTCCTTAGCTAAACATGTGAATCTTCAACCCAAACAATGCAGTGTATTATGGGTATCTGCTATCCACTTTTGTACACTACTTATTGCAGTGCATTATGGGTTTACTGGAGTTTAAAATGCAGCAACCAAAAACAATGCACTACTGAATATGGCACAACAAGTGACTGCTTATAGTGCCAAATGTGAAATGAGGGGAAATAAGAGGAAATATATGTGAATACAGGGGAGTCTTTGATATGAATATTTCCTGGCTTGTATATTACATTCAGACTCAATTCCCAAAAAGAAAACAAACAAACAAACAAACAAAAACATGAAAACCAAAATAGCTGGTGGTTGCTTATAATCAGATTTTTCAGAGTCAGATTAAATATCAAATTCTGACTTTAAGTTTCACCACTTCAGTTTTTTCTCTTATAAATATACCAGATTTACATCTTTAAATGAACCCTAATCCAAATGTATAATTATAAAAAAATATATATTTAATATATTCATATATATTTTTAATATATATATTCATAATTATACATTTTTATATTATATTGTATAAAATTATTCGTATTCACTGTCTCACTTTTGGCTTACATTATCTTAAGTGAAAAAAATCGTGCTTTGTGAGACACCACCCTGAGCAGCTGAAATGTATTTGTTTATAACGGCAAAAAATATCATGGCGCCCTCGCGTGGACATCAATGGCACTTCAGTGCAGGTAGACATTTTATGGCCATACGCCTCAAGCAGACGTGAACTGAACGATCCACAAACACACATATGGCAATAGTAAGACGGAAAGACCCCGCATACACACCTCCCACAGGGTCTTGAACTCTCTCTGTTCAATGCGTAGGAGTTCACTATTCTCTCGGCTAACAATTGTGGCATGTCGTGGAGTGTTGTCTAGGATTGACTCGCCAAATGCTGTGCCTATTCCCAGCGTACAGATAGTGACAGCATCCTACAGAGAGAGAGTAACACAGAGTCAAATCTGAATCACAGTGTGAGCTAATCTGCAGAATCATCTTTCTTCAATTTATTTAAATTAATTAATGATATCTTTGAGAAAGTCACTGCCTTAAAAAAGGGCATCACAAAATGGACACACAGCAAACACTTCATACAAATACTCATACTAAACCTAAAAAATTAAACACATACAAGTATTGTATGTTCAAGCAAGTGTTTTGTATTACACATTACACAGATAAAAAAAACCCCACAAATATAATATAAATAAAATAATAATAATAATTATTCTGAAAGTAACTAGATGTAGCAAATACTGTGTAGAATATAAAATCTTTCCCAGAATAATTTCTCAATTGCCCTAATACCTCTGAGGTTGGTTTGAGGTCTTTAGCGGTGCCAGGCTGTTGTAATATAATCTTCAAGAGCAAGAAACATAGGTAATTTTAGCAACAACATGCAATTTTATATTCCACGTTTTTAAGCTCAGCACAGCTGTGTTTCTCCGCTGCCCTGAAAAAAGCACTGAGACATCCAGTCCATGAGCTTCATGCTGATTTGATCAGTGCTTCACTGTGGCAGCAGAATACCCTGCGGTGCGCTTAAAGAAACAATGCCTCACACACAGCTACAACAACAGAGTGAATATTTTATTACTGAGGCATTAAACTACACATGTTCAAACAGAAAAAAAGAGAAGAAAAAGTGAATATTCATGACTGACGGTCCTAGTAGGGAGAGAGTTGGAATCGCAATGCAGTGTTTTATATGGATTCTGTGTCATTGCCAAAAGGGGGAATAAGCTTTGAGTTTTGATGTCGGACAGTCGAGATCTGTATCACAGGCACGTAATGGCTCTTCTGAACATTGTGACCTAGAGTTAAACTTGTGTGTTCAATATTAAATGCAAACACTTGATATAACTAGTTTATAACTCACACACTGCTACTCCATATGTGCTGTCCCTACTGAAGCTGGTAACTGATTGTTTATTAAGTTCTCAATTCTGTATCATATTTCTTTTCTTTCTAGAAATAACAGAAAATTATATATGGAGCTAAATATCCAACCTAAGCATTTGAATCTGAATTTTGAATATATAAATGATATTTATTTGTTAAATGCGATTAAACGCTGCATTCAATTGCTCTATTGAAGCTTAATTATTGGTTGATCTAAGGTCTAGATCTGAATTTTTAAGATCTAAATGTCTTCACTGCATGTGTAAAAAGTCTCTACTCAAAATGGTTCTGGAATCAGCATTGCTTTTGAGGCAGAAGGAGCGTAATTTGTTATCAGCCAACAGATTAATTAAATGTGACGTGACTGATTAAACCATATTGAATAGGGATACCATGCCATAAAACGGAAAATCTCCACCTAGGTCATCTGCCCAGTGCGTGCTGACTGATCAACAATGTTTGAAAACATTTTTACCCTCATAATAAAAAGTCATAGGGCTATACAAAATTATTGATGCTTAGGACATTGCTCACTTTTAAGAAGGTGCTACTTGCACATGTTTTTGATGCTGGACTTAGTGGTTGTGTGAGCACATGTCACAGTGACACTACAAAGTGACAGAGCTTTTGCTTCAGTTTCCTAGTCTATAGGAAATAGGAATATTATCTTAACAAATGTCTGGAGAGTATGCCCATGTGCACAAATCACATCAATGGCTACCTTATTATCAACTTCTTCTTATCCACCCTTGAAACTGTAAATGTAAGTTTAGGTCCATAGCAGAAACTGCAGGCTTTCTTCTGCAATTCCTTTTCCTTGATCTGATAAGGGACAGTAGGTACAGTAAATGAAGCTTCAAGAGCGTCTCCTGCTCTCTCAGGGACATGACAACACCCACACATGCAACAAAACATGTAATATTCTGGGGAATTTGACATTTACCTGATAGTTGGCTGTCTCAGACACCTTCACATCAAGTGAGCCAGACAGAACCGCATACCAGCTTGTGCCAATATCTCCCTGCCGATACACTATGGGGATATAAAATCTCTCAGTGGAGAAACTTGACTTGTTTCAACTTTACAGTATATAAAACATACAGTGTAAAAACCATGCATCTCTATCTTTGTCACATTTAATATACTACATTATGCGAACAGAGCACCAATCCTTCAAACTGTGTGAACATTTCATAATGAATGGACCAATAGAAATGCTCCAAATGTACTTGGAATAAAATCTTTTTACATTGATGTGTGTTATGTTTAGAAGGTTTTTTCCGTCTCCTGTAAAGTTACTATTTTGGGCAGCGACATCGACTGGACAGCGATTAAAAGTGTGCTTGAAAACTCAGCTTTAACTTACGTGTGATTCCTTTCTCCAGGTATTCATAGAAACCACACTGGCAGATTTGCTGCAGGAGATTGGGGTGGAAATTCTCAAAGGCCTTCACTGCTTTCAACCTCGACAGAATAATGTCCACATCCTCCCCTGAGCGCTCTGCTGGTCTGAGATATAGACATACACATACACAATGGCCACACATGGTTAGAAGAGCAAAAAACATAGAAAAATAAATGTAATACACTCTTAAAAATTATGCTTCTTTAAGGGTTCTTTATTAAAGGAAATGGTTCTATATAGAACCCTTTACATTCAAAGAACCTTTTGCATGATTTAAGAGATCTTTGCATCATGAAGAGGTTCTTCAGATTGGTGGAGAATGTACTATAGATGTTTCTATATAGAACCTTTTAGAAAATATACGGCATCAAATAGTGTTTTTCTGTTACGGTGTCAATATTGTTGTAATTGGAGAACTGTTTTTGGTGCCATATAGAACCCTTCAGGTTCAGTGTAGAAGCATCTATAGCATATTCTATACTAATCTGAAGAACCCTTCATGATGCAAAGTACCTGTTAATTATGCAAAAGATTCTAAGAGAGTTCAGGGATCTATGTTTTCTTTAATTGTATTATTTACTTATTACTAAAATATTATGAAAATTCTAATATATTTAAGTGTACATCAACTACCATCCTTAATCTATAGCATCTCAGGACACAGAAATTCATTCATTTATTTTCTTGAGTGTCCAGAGCCTATCAGGAATAATTGTGGTCAAAGGCAGGAACACACCGGAGCACCCAGAGGAAACCCATACAGACACTGGGAGCAGTACTTGAACCCACAACCTCCAGGTCCTAGGAGCTGTGTGACTGCGACATTGCCTGCTGCTCCACCGTGCCGCCCCGCAAGTGATCATATTATCCACATTTTTTTAAAACAAAATATGCAGAAGGAATTTTGAGATTTTGCTTAAGCTTATCAAAATTAGAGCCATTTACCACAGCTGACAGAGCTTAGAAATAGGAAGCAGAAACTTTTTGATGCATAAAATCAAGATGTAGCACAGTGGTAACTCTTAAAGAAACAAGTAATGCACTTCATATTTGTAATACTAAGAGCATAATGAGACCCTAAAAACATGTCAGCTTAAAACTATGGGACAGCTTATATTTTTATATATTACATTAACATGTATTTTTGTTCTTTCTATGTTTCAGCAGAAGCCCTCTTTCTGGCAATGTCTGAGCTCAAGGGGAGTTTGGACTCAAACCTATTTGTGCTAGCTAAGATACACATTCTGTCTGAACACTGAGCACTTTTGTAAGTCGCTCTGGATAAGAGTGTCTGCTAAATCCTGTAAATGTAAATGTATATTATTAAGAAAAAATTAATGAACTATGAAGTATACATACGAAATCTTCTCACACACTGGCTACTAAAGATTATACAATGTAAATCCATCCTATTATACAGATGAGGAACAAGGATTGTTCTGGCATGTTTTCAATACTGGAATTTTCCTTCTCCACATAGTTACAATTTGCTGAAGTGTTAAATAAAGAGTATAGTGTGTTTGTATAAGACTGTGTATAGTTTTAAAGGCTCTTAAGTTATTTGTAACATATAGAGCTGTTAAACATTCACTTACTTAACAAGTTAAAACAAATTAAAATTATTTGCCTTTTTATTATTGGGCGCAAACTGTGAAGATTTCCCTTGCCTTCCCTTCCCACTTAGCCTGTGTTAAATCTGATTTCGTTAGTCCTAGTTTTTTTCTTATTTTATTCCATTAAATAAAAAATAGCCTAATTTTAGTCATGTGTTTTTAAAAGTTTCACTATTTTAAGAGGTATTTATGACTAAATTTCATAAACAATATATTACAACTTATGTTACACAAAACCATTTGGCATTGATTTAGTTAAAAATCTCTGCACAAGGCGCTTGTGAACCGATACTGAGTGGACTCAGGAATTTCAATTTATGAACCATTAATACGAGTGACTCCCAGATGCTCGAAACAACGATTCATTAGGAGTCGTATGGAGGTATATTTGCTGCAAAAGAATTCTGACTTTATTCTCGGAATCTTATTATTATTATTTATTTCAATGCCGTGTCCCTAAAACCCCGTCGTAGGTTTCATTAGCAATGTCGAATGATTTTTCCCCCTCTGTATTTGGCGCCAAGGGACATGCGCACAAACAAACTCCCCTGATTGGTCAGAAGGGTTATTCCCAGAACAGTGCCCGCCTCCCAGTTCTACAGATACGAATTAGTTCTGCACCACGCTCCATCTGATGTATTTGGTGCAAATGTGAGAGCGCGCGGAAGTAGTCACGTGTGAGTAAAGAAGACAGCATTTGACACTCGTAGCCGCAGATTCGAGCAGGTGCAGTTACTGACCTGTGTTTGTGAAAGAGAAATATCACCCCCCAAAAAACTAAAAAATATATATTTCTGAGGAGACTTTCTACAGGTGTGTAACTCGCACTGCACAGATTCACATGTTGCTTTGCGAATGTAAAAATTTTATACAAGTGTGCAAATGTGTTGTGCACCATATATACAGCTACAAATGGAGCAAAACTGTGAGCGTATGATATTTTTGTACTTCTGTGTGTAGAACAGGATTTGTGCAGCTACAGTGAAGGGTTTGTAAAGGTGTAACTGTTAAGCTGTTCTTGTGGGAGAGGGGAAAAAATCTACAGGTTTGCAACTCCTGAAGTGATTTTCTCTGTGACTTCAAATGTATTGATACACATGTGTGACTATTTTCTACAACTACAAATCTCACTGTTACAGGTGCTCAGGGGTTTTGCACCAAATATACCTCCATAGAGTCGACTCCTCTTTATTATAACGGCAGGCCGCTCTTGTCCTTGCCGTTGGATGGAGCCTATTCCTGTTTTATTTCATTGCGAATTTTGTTTCCAAATCAGAAGTAACATTTATCGGTCATTCACATTTTCGTTTTTATTTGTTGATGAAAAGTGCAAAAAAAGTCTTTAAATTATTAATTTCATTCAGTTATTGGTTGTGAAAAATAGGTTGTCAATTCATATTTTTTATCATAATTTTTGTTGAAATTATTTTGTATAATTTTTGATGAAATTAACACTGTCAGTAACTCTCTTTGCCTCCAGCTTAGCAAGCCACTGTGGGCATAGCCATAAGCCTAAGGATGTGTCATATGCTATATAACAAATTCTTTTCTACTAAAAAAAACCTCAATATTAAAGACAAATATGCACAATAAATTATGGTCCAGTGGAATTCCTGCAAGTAAGCGTGATCTGTGTTTGCTTACTTGCCTGGAGGCTACAGTGACCAAAAACATGCTGACCTGAGTGATTCTGACCAGTTCTGCTGTATTCTTCAGTGTTTATGTGTGTGTGTGTTAAAGGCCTTAGAGGCAGCGGAGTGGAAACAAGTACACATTCACTGGGCACAGAGCTGCAAGTGAATTGCAAACCTACTGTCTAGCTACCGTCTGCACACTCCCCTCTTGTTCCTATCTTGCATTTTATCATTTCTTGACTGACTGCACATCCACCACCGTTGATTACAGAAGGATTAATGAAACAGCCCAATCTAAAATCTTCCTTTTCCCCACACTCGCTCTCTCTGACTCCTTCAGATGTGTCCAGATTAATAGGTCTGGCATGCATTTTCCCTTTTGTGTAGTTCACTCTCCATCCCCTGTCTCAGAGTGTTCATGTAATGCACCCCCTACGCTTGATCTCAATGCTGCAGGGATATTTGCTTAGACAGATATGACACAGTCTAAAGAACAAGGGTTAACAAGCAAAGCTCCTTGTCCAACGAAAAGGATCAACCTTCAGTGTTACTGACAAAGTAATGTTTAGGAAAATCCATCATTTACAACATCACAGGATGCCATAAATGAAATGCTTAAATGATAAACAATGGTTATGAATGATGTACCATACACAGTAATCTTCATTTTAATCAATTTCTATTAAAGGCAACATCAATAATTCTGGGGAACCACTGTTCTCTATAGTTTGTTTACATTCAGAAGCTCCACATCTTTTAAGGTGGAATAGTATGTTTGTACATGACTAAAGTTTACCATGTCTGTAAGTTTTTGTTGGACCTTATCCCTGGCAACTTTTGCAGCAGCGCAACTCCCTGTCAAAATGTAGCAGGTGACATCTTTAAAACCCACAATGGCAGCTGTAACAGCTGTAAGTACTCTTACTCGCTGTGTATTCATGTGTTGTTTTTGTGTTTTGGGACTGAACACAGCTCTGCTCTCCAGATCAGTAAAGTTTTTTGTTCTTTGTTGCATACCCAGCTCTCGCTGGAGTTTTTTCGTGAGACACAAATACAAGGAGAGTTTGAACTTCTTCAAAAGACCATGGAGTAATTTTACAAGCTACTGATGTAAGTTGGATAAAAACAAATGATATCTCTGCTGTAACTTGGAGATTTTACAAATGGCTAGTTTGTGCTAGAGGTTTGCAATTTGTCATGATTGATAAATATCTCTGGCCAATCAGCACACTGCACGGATTTTATGGCACTGTTTATTCCAACTCAGCTAGCTAAGAACCAGGAGTGCACAGGTAAAAAAGTACCCAGTGCTAAATTTCATTCATTCATTCATTATCTGTAAGCGCTTATCCAGTTCAGGGTCGCGGTGGGTCCAGAGCCTACCTGGAATCATTGGGCGCAAGGCGTGAATACACCCTGGAGGGGGCGCCAGTCCTTCACAGGGCAGTGCTAAATTTGCTTAACGGAAAAGCAAGAAAACAGACTACAGACTAGCAGAGTTGAGTAAGTACTGTGAAGTGGAAAATGCCCAAATTTGTGTTTACAGGACTAGGGAAAATAACAAACAAACAAAAAAACCTTCCCTCAGAATCTTGAAAGCAATCAAGACTTCAACAGTTATGCTATAGTCGTCACACAATGAAAAAATTCACAGATCCATGAACACTCTGTGAAGATTCTTTGAAGCGGAGAGGCTGCTTGAACAGCACAGAGCTCAGCATCAGCTGATGCTGCTGTGCCTTGGGCGCTGCTACTGAGTGTAAAGAACTGGTGCTGAGCACTCCACAGTAAAGTGCATGACCATGAAAGTCAGAGACATGCTGAAGGAATTTGATATTGATTCATTGAAATGTGATCTGCCCTTGATAGGCTCAAAGACTCCCAGCTGTAGACATCAGCTGCAGCCAAGCCAATCACACAGGCTTTAAGGTGATCTCACACTTCCTCTCATTGCCATGGTAACCTGCAGGGAAATGTGCTAAGGAGGGGTTGGGGTTCGGGAGTGCGGGAATAATGCAGCACATCTTCAGAGACACGTAGTACAATATAACTACAATTAAACATGATGAATAATATAAAGAGTGGGAGGTAGGTACTTGTGCACAAATGTACTTTGTTTTTGACTTTTTTTTTTAATAAATTATCTCTACGGTTGCTATCACACTCAACACAAGGCTACATAAAGTCTGATGCATGTTCATACCCCTGCAGCACTACAGCACAGCTTCCAGCCTTGTATGCAAAGAAAAATCGTGCATGTGGCGATTCAGTCGGGGGAATACGCAAGTGGCGTTTGTTAAATATGACAAGATATCATTACTTATAGTGATTAACAGCTGCATAATAGCCCGTAAAGCCAGGTGTTTGGAGCATGCACATGCATCAGTCAACAGCTTGGTTTGATAAACCATTTAATAAGCGTAACCTGCCACAATATTACGTACGCCGATGGCGGATTTGGCATCACGCTGTCACCTTGTTGCAACCAAGGGACTTTAAAACGGAAGGATGCGGATGTGTTTGTCTAAATGAAAGATATTTGCTCACCTCTTATCGAGGCAGACAATCCACTCGGTGGAGGCAGCTGACTGGGGGGAGACATACACCGCTACCATCTTCGTCTAGACTGCAGTGTATGGTGGACGTTATACCCAGCTACTATACGCGCTACATCAGCCTGCTTTCGTCTACAACGGGTTACACACACACTCACACAACCCCCTCCCTTCACCACCCCTCCCAACTGCTGCCGTAAACTAGATATCAGCGGCTTCGCGATGTCCGCTCACAGAAGCGGTGACATAGTAACATACATGTACCACTGCTTCCAGTTCTCATTATTAATTGTACGTATAGGTGAGGTTTTATGAACATGACAGTCCTACAGCATGTGTATCACCGTTAAATGCGACAGGACATGTTGCTGACGGCAAAGTTGCACGCACAAACCAATGGAAAACACTAGCATGTGGCCGTGAAGCAGCAGAGAGCTGACGAGGACGACTGGCCAGATCCTGCTGAGGAGGGTCAGCTTCAGCCGTGACGGCCTGTCGCTCTGGTGACAGTGGAGCTGCTGCAGCACTATGAAACTGAAGTGGGAGGGAGAGGACGTAATGAGGCGCTGTCTGCCACATCGTCCTTCCCTCAAGGAGGTCAACTGAAATATCAACGCTATGCTTTGTTCAAAAATTATATTTGCTCTATTCAATCACACTTTTGTAATATCAGTCCAAAATGCTCAGTTTCTAAGAGCTAAGGAGCTACGAAGTCCATAGTTTCCCATATAGAAGACCTATCTCTGTTTTTGCACTTACAGTTCAGTTACAGCACTAGCTAATGTTTTGTGGGACGCTAGCCGGACACTGGCCAAATGTCATGACCTAGGCTTTACTAGGGTTATGGCATGCTTTGTGTGGGCCCATATATCATAACATCTGGCCCACATAAGGTGGAGCTGCAGTTGAAGTGAGGTCACCAGACTCTCCCTGAGTCAGCCCCATCATTTCAGGCCAAATGTGGGTCATAAGAAAATTGTAGATGGGCCAGATATTTTTGGCTATTTTGGGTTATAGCCAATACATTTACATTTAGAGCATTTAACAATGGCATTTACAAATCCAGCATGCTGTCATAATTACTGAAAACTTGACCCAAGTCGTTGATTGAAGATAGCAATGCTTGCTAACCAGTGAACGGAGGGCCTAAAATATTCACAAATTAGGCTAAGGCTAATATTGTCATGGCCAGGTCACCCAAAGTGAAGTGAAGTCCATCCATCCATCCATTATCTGTAACCGCTTATCCATTTCAGGGTCACGGTGGGTCCAGAGCCTACCTGGAATCATTAGGTGCAATACATCCTGGAGGGGGCGCCAGTCCTTCACAGGGCAACACAGACACACACACACATTCACTCACATACACTTTGGAGTTGCCAATCCACCTACCAACGTGTTTTTGGACTGTGGGAGGAAACTGGAGCACCCGGAGGAAACCCACGCGGACACAGGGAGAACACACCAACTCCTCACAGACAGTCACCCGGAGCGGGACTGCGACACTACCTGCTGCACCACAGTGCCATCCGAGAAGTGAAGTGATTTATTTGTAAGTGATTTTTAAAATCGTAGTAGCTTTACAGACATCAAAAATGAAAATTAAATCAAAATGAATAACCACATGTGAGTAACAGTAGCACACAGACACACAAGGGGGGCACACATCATTCTCAGCTCAAACATTTTATTACCAAAGCAGATTTAATTCAATACTAGGTAGAAACAGCCTAGGTAGGTAGAATAATACTTATGAGTAGTGGAGGCCTTTATTAAAGACCTGTGCTGAATCAGTCTCATTCTATATCCAAGTGTTGGTTCAATGGGATGACAGTAGTCATATATGTAGTTGCAAGCGTGGAGAAGAGTGGGAGGGCAGAGTGTAGCAGATGCCAGATAGTGTGGTCTATATTAATAAAAGCTGCACTTGGGTTGTTTACAGGAACACTACATAATATTTTACCTTGAAAATCATAGTGATGCTCTACTGATCTGTAATAGGGAGAATAGAGACTCTGTTTTTGCAACTCTGGGTTCAGCACTGCAGAAACCACACTATGTTTGTTTTGGAGGAGCCATGACCTCTCTCACACACCATCCCCCACCCTCTTTGATTTCAGTATACAGTGCTATAAAAACAAATTACACTAGAGGGTTAGCAACAGGAGCAATGTTATTTTTAATGATATCTGTGCTATGATGGGGCCAGGTTGAATTTCTATGTGTAAACAGATATGAACAGAGCTGCTGGGGTACATTTCTTTCTAAGGGTACATTTCTTAGATATGAATGACAGGTTAAATACGTCTATAATTGGACAGATCACTAGGATTGATATTTGGTTTCTGGATTCAAGGATTAATAGCTGCTTATTTAAAAGCATGTTGTGATCCAAGTTAAGTAAACATTTTAATATTTTAAAAATAGGTTTAAATATAATTGCTAGTACATTTGTGAGTAGGTATGTTGGATTAATATTGAGTGCACAGGTTGCGGAACAAAAAGAAAAAATAATATTTTCCAGTCCTTGCTGCCATATTGGGAAAATGGTTCTAGCTTTTCTTTCATAACTAGGTTGTGGGCTATAAATTAGCAACATCAGATGACAAATATGTGGTACTCTGTATTATTGGCTAAACGTTTTGTATAATATTTTTCAATTTTCTAACTGAAATGTCCATATAATTGTCACTGTTGTAAATGGCAAGTGCCTACTTGTTTTTGTAAGTTTTAACATTATGCTAAATAAAACTTTTTATTATATATTATATGGGTATTTTTTTAGTGTACATTCTATACTGAATAAGTCTGTCCTTTCGGGTATAGTGCAAGACTTCCAGCTTAGTCAGCCAACCGATTCCTCTCAGTTAGCATACTCTTTTTAAGTTATGTGTTTGATCATTGTACCAAGGGACAGGCTTTTGTTTCATAGTTTACCCTTTAAAGGTGCTACACTACACTGACTTCTTAACATTCTGTAGGTTTCTCCATTTCTGCTGTGTCTGATTGAAAGTAAATAAATGTTGATCAGTCTAGAAGATTTTCTATCAAATGTTAAACTATATGGCAATGAGGGGATGTATACACATCTTGATTGAGGTGTAGCTCATATAAAATGAAGTCATGATTTGAGATAGTGGTTTGAGGAAGAATTGTTAGGTTATCTATGCTGATGCCCAGTGTCAAAACTAAATCAAGCATATGATTACAATAATGTGCATGCCCCTTTATATTTTGGGTAAAACTGCTTTGTAACTGTCAACTTTGTACCATATTTAAGTTTCACAAAAAAACAAGCATTTCAATGACTAATGACAGTTCCACTGAGAAAGCACAATTATCTTCTCACACTATCAATAGGCAAGTTAAACAGTAGCTTATAGTGTCACTTTAAAGAAGAACTCCATTTAATTGAGGGCAAAGAACAACTCATTCGAAACTGCCGTTAGCTTCACAAACAAAAACAGAGACATTTACTCTACGGCTCAATGTTCAACCATTAAGAGCAGAAGTATGACTCAGCAGAAATAACTGGAATTTACAGTAGTATAACATAAAGTAATAAATACAAGTAGAATGTCTTTTCAATGGGCATTTATTTTCAACAGTATTCATCAACACTGTGTCCCCTATGTTTATTTATTCCTTTTAGATCAGTTTAGTTCATAACTTCCACAGTATCCCTTTTAAGTCTTCTTGTCCTTCAACTCTTAATTCATTCTGCCTTGGACAAAGTGCAAACTACTCTTGCTGCATTTACTGTTCAATGCCAGCACTACTATAACACAGAGGAATCGTACAGTTGTTGTCTATGGAGGATTAATTTCACGGAATGCTGTGGTTTTCTTGACCAAATTCGTATGAGAATGTTTTTGGTTGTCAATCTTTTGTCAGTTATCTTACAATTTTTATGTGGAAAATATTTAATTACAGGGAAGTAGAATAAGCTCGTATAATTTTCCCAAAATGAGCAACGAAAACAAATTATTAGAAATGAATATGATACATTATATTCATTTAAATTTATGCTGCCCTTGATTCTGGAGAGCACCCTATACTGCACTGGTCTGACACTCTCTACTAAAGGGCAACTTTACACTGAATTAAGAAGATATTAAGGACCTCTTATTCCAACTCAAATATAGTACAGCATACACTTGTTCTTTATAATATGTCAACAAGCAAAAGTCCACAAACAGACATTGCTCAGTCTGTAGAGCAGCTTCTGTTGAGGGACTGTGATGGAAAGCAGTCATTAGCAGTAGGCAGTCTCCTATAGATGAAGTAGAAGGGTTGGGGGAAAGGGCGGCTGTGGAACTCAGCTTTGATCCACTGAGGGTATGTGTCTGGGGCCAGCTGCTGGCTGCTGTCATCCGTGAGCAGGAAGAGACCATAATTTTCTGGGTCAGCCACATGGAATTTGTGGGCACAGAGGCAGCAGACCTCCTCAGTTGTAGTATGCGGACGCACTTGCAAAGTTTTAGCTGTGCAACCATTGCCAACCTCTTGCAGTGCCACGCGTAGGTAATTCTGAACATTCACATACATACATACAGAGAACAGAGTTTTAAGTTTATTCATTTTAACAAGAAAAATACAGAAATCAATTCAGGGATGCCAGGGTATGGAATAAACAGATACATTCAAAAGACAAATATGCCATACAATGCTATACAAACCCATTTAAAGGAAAAAAAAAAAAAATAACAACAATCTGTGATTTATTCATTCTCCTGCCCATTTTTAACTGAAAAATACACAGAAAATATTTCAGATGTTTTCACTGACCAACTGTACTTTGTAAATATAAACAAATTTTGAGTCTCTGAAGTGTTTTCTTCAGCATTTAGATAAATTTGAACAGGGCATGTATACAACTGTGTTACATAAGCTGTCCTTAGATTGAAAGATTTTAAACTATGGGAAAGAAACTTAAAGGCAAATTGTTGAAGCTTTTCCAAGTCTAATTCTGGTGATTATTGCTTATTATACCACTGTTAGTTCTGCCCCCACAGTGTGATTGGCTGAGAGAGGTTCCAGGAGTGCCAATATTGCATGATAATGACATGCTGACCAAGTCACTTCAGGCATTACCTGAACCTAGCAATGACACCAGCAAGTGTCTGATAGCGCTTTTGCATCTGCATGAAACAGGTTTGTTTCCTGTTCACAAACATAATTGAAAGCAGTACAGCGCATTGCCACCAACAAAAATGGGTTCAAGAACGTGAAAGATTTATTTTTTTTAGTTTTCTTCACTGCTCTTGTTTACCAGCTCAGCATATTCCAAAATAAATTGTTTTATTTCTGTTTTTTTTTTTCTTAAAATCTATCAGTAAATGGTGATGACAGAACTTATATTCTACACTCTGCCTGTGGCCTTGTTCTTACAGCCTTAGCACACTAGTGGCAATATCTCACATTATATCGGTCCCTATCATGTATTATTGCTTAAATAAAAGACATTATCTTTAAAAAAGTCCATGGTCTTTGCTGTTTTTTCTAATCATGATGCACAATTGAATACAGCCAGTAAAGCACATGCATTTTATGCACTATGAAGCCACCCTCTCATAAAATTTTGCTGAATGAGGTCTAGCACTGTCTTGCTGAAATTCACTACACCTGGACTCATTCAACCACAGCAATTCTCCACTGACTTTTAAACCATCTGAGATAAACTTGGACCCAGGGACCTCTGCAGTGTGTCTGGATAGAATTGATGCATGAAAAAGTTTCAGGTTCAGTTTCGGTGTGCAAAGTACTCCCAAGTGTATGTCACTATATTTACCACATTAGCATGACAGTCCCTCATGCAATTGCCATTGTAGGGCTCCAAGGTCACACACACATTTAACAGTGGTCTCCGGCCGTGGTGAAACCTAGTTTCAGATGTTTGTTTTGTTTTTTTTTTGAAAAATCTGAGCTATCAATAAAGGCAACGCTCCAGTTCACCCTCCTTCAGGCTTGTCAACATTAAAGTCCTTATACAAATGAAGCTAAAGACTAATATATAGTTATAGCCTAACACGCTAAAACACTTACAACAAAGAAGTTAATTCTGTCAGCTGAAATCAGACAACTTCTGCAAAGCTCTGGTTATCACAGGCGTACACTGTGCTGTGCTTTTAAAGGCTGTGTATGCCTGAGTCAGCGAGTGAGGCTAAATAGCAGCCATGCTATGAGCCACTGTGCAGGAGATTGGTTTAGCAGGGATCTGAATGGGATTTAATTAAAAACACAACTCACCCCCAACCAAATATTATCAGAATATTATTGCTGAAACTCAGACACACTAAAAACTTGGGACAGCCAGAGTGTTTCAAAATTTGCCTCAAGGCCTCAAGTCAAGTGTGTCACAAGAATTTAAATTTGTTTATAATTACAAGTTGATCAGCTATGATATTGGAAATCTTTTTGTTGTATATTTGTCAGTTAAATAAAGGCTCAAAATGTACAATATATACCAACTTTCTTGGAAATTGTGTAATAGAATATCTTCATTTTTGTGTGTCCTTAAAGTAACACGTTGTAATAATATGCTTTGTTACATTTTTTAATGGCAATTTTATAGTCAATTTGGCTAACTGATCTAGGAACAGGTCATTTTTACATCCTGAAGCAAACCCACATTCACACATGTGTACAGCAAAATCTACCTAATGACAACAGTTAAAAAAAAATCTACACATCTATAATCCACAATAAACACAACTAACAGGAAGGAACCCCCACTTTCTGTGTCCTGGAATCATTGTGTACATGCTGTGATACCTGGAAGTCTTCTACCGATGGAAGGTTTTTCTGGGTTTTGCGTCTCTGGTGCCACTGATGCAGTGTGTTGCGAGTGGTAGAGCTGAGAAGGCACGCGGCCTGTTCCTCCTTAAAGTTCTTAATTAGAGACATCGCTCCATATGCACTGGTAAGGTAGTATCCACCTTGAAAAAAATCACATAACATTTATTCCAAAAATGTGGCCACAAATCTGCTTTGGCTGGGCTTCTGTCTGCTCCACATTGGGAACCGGAGAACAACACCCAGGTTGAAATGCGTTTGTACAGGAAGTGTCAGCAATTCTAACAATGCACAACACAGACTTTCCCCTAGAGTTTTTGAAAGTGTTCCAGCATCCAAACGCATTCAGTAGGAACACACAGAGAAGGCTGGGAACTGCTAGCTCTTGTACCAGTTTGAAGAGGATAAAACCTTAAGCAACTTGACCATCTCAATGTATCATTTAATTCCAACCTTATTTATGTGCAATAGAATGACAAAAAATAATGGCCTACCTTCTCCATGCAGTAAAGAGGGGTCAAGGAGCTCCATCATGTACTGTACATCGGTTTCCATCTGAGGCATTTCACACTGAGCCAACACATACGTCAGCATGGGAAGGAAGTCATCAGCCCCAAACATCCTCCCAGCCACTGTTATACAAAGAAGGAATTAATTTAAAACAGTATCATATTTACACTATATAAAAACTGTATAAAAAAAAGAAATATCCAGAAACAAAATGTAACTGTGGCATTATTTCCTTTAATATTTTACTTCTTAACGTTGATCAGAGTGCCTAGAAAAGTTCAAGCTGTAATAAATGGCAGGATATATGAGTGGACACAGAGGTCAAATTTCCTAAGTCATTGTATTGTGGGAAAAGTGTGTGGAAACTTTACGGTAAGAAGAAAGAAAATTCCTGTAGGTGTTTTCTAAATCCTACTGGGACATGTTCTCTGGTCAGATTTAATCAAAATTTAACTTTTTGGCAAAACAACACTCAAGGTGGTTTTGGCTTAAAAGAAACATGACTATACTTAAAACAATCAGATGTACATTATTTAATTTAGTGGAGGGTGTGATGTTTTTCCTCAAAAGGCCCTTTGAACCTCAAGAGTACATGGCATCATGGACTCCATGAAATTCCAGGACATTTTTAATCAAAATCTCTCTTGCCCTGCCAAGAGACTAAAATGTTTTGTCACTGAAATCCTCAGCAGAATAATGATCCAAAAATTGGTTACTGAATACAAAATCATGCTTTTGTCACAGCCATCTCAGTCCCCTGAAATAAACCACATTAAAAAAAGTCTGTGGCCCAGAATTGTTCTCCAAACTTATTACTATTAACATATTATAGGAGTAGAATAATACTGTTACTATGGCAAATGTAGATAGTACATTGTATTAAATACAGAGGTGCCAAAATGATTATTCGATACTGAGG
Source organism: Hoplias malabaricus (assembly GCF_029633855.1). Classification (NCBI taxonomy): domain Eukaryota; kingdom Metazoa; phylum Chordata; class Actinopteri; order Characiformes; family Erythrinidae; genus Hoplias; species Hoplias malabaricus. The sequence goes on along the minus strand of NC_089802.1, from coordinate 67,747,604 downwards.
GATATTTTTTCACTATGAAGCAAATATAGTGCCAAAACTTCACAAATAAACAGGACATATATAATACAATTAGCAGATAATCACAACATGGTTTACAAATTTTCACTATCCAAAGAAATACATGTGTCTCCATTTTTGTCACTTTTAATATACTACATCGTTTGGACACAGCAGCTGTCCTTCACATTGTGTGAAGATGTCATGATGAATGGACCAAAATATGTTCCAAAATTATTTTGCACACACACACACACACATTTAACGGCCTCATTTTTTACACTCCCCTACACACTTACCTGAGTAATTCTGCAAGAAAGTATAGATGAGCTTGCATACACGTAGAAGCACCTTGAGTTTTTTTTCTGGTGAGTACATCTTGCACATGGCACAAAGTTTGCGTTGAATCTTTTCGATTGCTTGAGAATCCGGAGGTGTGGCCCCATCTATTCCCAGCTCTCTTGGCTGTTTGGCCTTTGCCAAGGCCAGATTCTCCTGTAGCTGCTTCCATTCGCCACTGCTGACCTGGAACTCATGCAGGGCAGCATCCAGTGAACCATGCAGAGGCTTCAACACACATTTATGCATGGCTCTTTCCAGAACTGCATCTGTCAAAGAGGTGAAATCCTTACATTCATTCTGAGTTTACATTTATTTCATAAGAAGAAGGAGGCTCTAACCCTGTTCGATCCCTGTATATTAACTCTGGATGCCCACCTCTATCTGTGTAATCTTCTCAGTCAGAGTATAAATTAATTCACATTTCTCAAAATCAATAATGATGGAGGAAAACGGTACACAAACATTTCACACTCTGCACAAAGACAGAGTTCACAGTCTGATTTAAATGATACTCAATTTATTTCAGTTGTTTTAAATCTAAACATGTGCTGAGATTCTACTAAGCATTTGAATATGTGTGGGCTGAAAATGTATTCAGTGTAATATGTGACTACATTTGTTACATACATTAGTTACATACATTAAGGTGTCATTGTCTTAATGGATGGCAGGCTAAAAGTAAATATATTCCATCAGTATAATTTGAAAAGTATGTTTTGAGACGTAGCCCTTCATTCACTCAAATTTTGATTGACCTTCATTAAGGTCCATAATTTAAAAATAAAAAAGAGATGCAGAGGAAGTTATCTCAAGTCTTTGCATAGATTCTATATTTTATATTCTAAGTTAATGCCTTTATGTTTTTAATAATTGCTATTTACTTTTACTTTTGTTTCTATAAAGCACTTTGAACCGCCCTTGTGTGTTCTATAAATAAACTTGCCTTGCCATGCCTCTCTAGAGTATAAGTAGTTTTATATAATGTACATAGTTTACATATTGTTGAATGTTTTTTTCTTATTTATTATCAAATATTCATTTAAAATTTTAAGCTTGAATATTAATGCATAAGGCCATGCAGCCTAATACATTTAACTTTTAATTTTTAACAGATTTACTTTATAAGTATTATCAAACACTAATAAAAATAAATCTTCAGCAGGAATTTGTGAAGAGAAACTCATTCAGGTTCTGTCCCAGCCCAGAATCAATAATTATATCAGAGTTACAGAGTGACAGAGTTAAAATCCACTCATGCTGTGTTATTTTCGAAATGATTTAGGCTTAAAAATGTTTTTGCTAAAATTGCACACTACCTGCTGCATCACCCACTATTGCTGTTCATTATTATTTTATTATATTAAGATATTATTCATTTGTTTTCATTCCTTAAACATTCTGCTGTTAATATTATGATTGTTCACTGTGATGAGAATAAAGAGCATATTAGAGTTGTGAACTTTTTTTTATGTCTGCACACACTTCGATCAGGAATTGTCACCGCTCTCTGGCACATCTCACCTTTTAAAGTTACACATGCTGCTATATTGTTCATTTTTAGCTTGACTCTTTTGCAATTATGCCACTCTGTACTAGACTTTATTTTTATTTGTGTGTGGGCCCAGTTACCAGATTACCCTTTAATTTGTCACTGCCACACCCTTGTGAGCTTATGCCATGGTCTTATGCCTTATTTCGGTACTTGTGCCATCTAAATGCAAAGAGTCTCCATTCCACTACATCAGTATGTTTCCAATTTAAATAAAAATACACATGCTATCATCAAAAATCTATAATAAAAATCTTTAAAACAGGGTAAATCAAGAAAATAAATATTTACCAATCCTGTCTTCAGGTATCAGGGACTCAACAGGGGGATTTAGCTCAGAGCACTGTGTTAAGTAGGCCTTCATCTGGGTCATAAACTGCCGAATGGTCTGCAACAAATCCAAGCTTGATGTGTGGCAGTTGTAGTTCTCCTGCACAAAGCTTATATAATCCTGCACCAGGCAGCCAAAGTAAGAGCTTTTATTTCGGGATAGTTGGATGATGCGATGCAAGGCACGTCTCTCAGGAGTGGCCAGCACACCCAGGACTCCTCTGACCTTGTGGAATTGCCCTTTTAGTGCCCGTGGCATGATCAAAAGTGATCCTGGACGAACACCCACTAGTTCCACCGCTAGAAGCTTCTTGGAGTTTCGTGAGGATTGCAGCCGCAGCTCCATATCTCTCTGGAGTGCGGCACCATAATCATCCTCTTCTTCTTCTTCCTCATCCTTATCAGAACTGTTGTCTGAGGAGGGGACTTGGTGTAGGCCAAAGGCCAGACCTGAATGGTGAGGATGTGGAGGTGAGTCTATGTCAGATGAAGAAGAGGATATGTCACTTGGTTCTTGCCCAGACTCTCCTTTGGCATCCCATATCTGAAGGACATTACTTGTACGCTTTGGAGGTGACTTGCAGGCCTGTTTGGTTTGGGACACAGCCTTGGTTATATTATCATCATCTAGCGCATAGGTAAATCTGTGACGATCAATGTCAGGTGGTACATGGAGCTTCTTTGAAGTGCTCTGTCTATGTCCCATAGAGCCTGTGGGTTTGGATTTCTGCAATGACCCCTGGTTGCTTTTGGCCCACGTAGCATTAACAGGCATTCTCTTCTGACCTGGAGGCAAAGCTGGACCACCGGGTCGGAAGAGAGGTGGAGGAGGCCTGGGTGGAGGAGTTCGTCGGTTTTTGGTGGTACAGCCCTGTGACTGAGTTGTAGATTTGTTGCGAATGTCTGTGGTGGCGTTTCCTGTTAGACGCTGGGGTGTCTGGAGGAAAAGTGGATTGAAGAAAGACAGTGCCTCTTTGGGGCCACTCTGTTCCTTAGGGAGAGCAGCAGAACAAGTACGAGTCAGAACAGGAGGAACACACTCGTGACTGGGTAAAACCTCAGGCTCTGAGAGGGTCTTATCCTGTGTCCTTGTTATTTGACCTGGTGTCCTGGTTACCAACAGATCCCATGGCAAAAAGGTGGTACATCGTTTCTGAACTAGCGAACAGGAATTAATCCCAGAGTTCCAGAATCCTTTCAAACAAAACAGAACAAAACACAATAAGTGAAAACCCAAAGAAAAAACATGCACTCAGATATCCAGTTCACATACTTAGTTGTTTCCCAGTTGGTAAAAATGATTACGTTTGTGTGTGTGTGTGTGTGTGTGTGTGTGTCTGTGCGTGAAAGTAAGAGAGAAAAAAGAGAGGTATAAATGTCCTTTACCCTTCACGGTCCTGTGCTTTTAAAAAATGCCTGGAGGCTCTCAATAATTTCTGCCTTTCATTGCGGTACTCTGCTGGTTCATAAGTTCCAACCAAGTAGACACATGCTAACACACCCAGAACCCTGTGAGTCACTCAAATCCAAACAAAGTTCCTGTGTGGACAGTTGAAGTTTATAAGGCCAGAAAAAGCTCCTCCTTTTCTCCTCCCTCTTTCTTCTTGTTTCAGTCAGCTGGCCTACATTTATTCTTCCTGCCCTTTCGCATGTATCCGTTATCTGGCTTCATTGACATTCCATACATACTGTATCATTTTTTTTTATTTGGCAACACCTCCTTTCTGCACCGTAACATATGCTTCATTTCAAGTACTAGCCGTATTTGCAAATGCCAGCTTTTATTCTGAACTGGAAGTGACCGCTTGAAGTAAACTTATGAAATATGAGGAAAGCAGTGAACACAGTGATTGTGTAAATAATTACATATTTTTTAAAAAATAAATGAATTGATAGAAATAAAAATGAACCATTTCACATTTAAATGTGCCTGGAATGATGATGGAATATATTCATGATAGGATTTATTTTTTTGCACAACCTTCTCTGTCAAACCTCCAGGATTTACTCACTCCCACAGACATACATACACACGTATACACTTACACTTTCAATTTGATTCTAATTCTGTTTGTGACACACTTACTTGGCAACTCTAATAATAACATGGAATGACACCATAACTGGAGTGTGACTAACACTGCAGCATTGAAAGCACAGCCCTCTTATAAAAATATCAGCAGGCGGTCCTTACATCTTTTGCAAGAAAATGTGTTCATTGTCATCACTAATTGGCTGTTATCAGATGCATATTCAGACATTCAGCAACAAAATTTTACTAGGAAAAGCCAAACATGTTTTATCTGTGTTCACAAGGTGTAAGTAAACATATTATCCAAACACTCATATCCGCTGAAGTCCGGATGTTACATTTGCAAAGAATAATGAATATGCTAAAGAGTGTAGTCTGTTGTTGTTAAAGTATTGAGAACCTGCTCCCATCTTGGCCATTTTCTGTAGTTCTGCGGGGGTCTTTGCTGAGCTGATGACTTCAGGAACCTTCAGCGTGAAAGGTAGCACATCTCTTTAGATGAAACCATAAGAGAGAGACAGAAGGGATGTGTCACAAAAGAAACAAAAAATATACAAAGGAATGAGAGCAAGAGGTTGCCAAAAAAAGCTGAAAATATTATGACAAAATTCTGCTTATCATTAGTAAATTACTAAGAGTCTTCTGATTTTTCCCTACTTATGACAGCATCAAACAAGAGCAGTGACTGTTCAGTGACACCTCTGTTTAAAAATAAACTTTTTTTTAAATGTCCTTTCCTTATTTGACATTAAAACAATGCTGTAATACTTTGGATTAAGTGTCATGAAAGTTGGAAGGCATCGTCATGTGGAACAACCTTGTGCTTAAGTACACTCACTGAACAGTCACTGGATTAAAAACACTTACATTCATTGTCCATATTATCATCTTCACTGACCATACAAGAGCACTTATAGTTCTACAATCACAGACTGTAGTCCACATGCTTCTCTGCATACTTTCTTATCCCCATTTCACCCCACTCTTAAATGGTCAGGACCCTCGCAGGACTGCCACACAGCAGGTATGATTTGAGTGGTGAATCATTTTCAGTGTTGTAGAGATTTGAAAGGTCAACAATTACATATCTTGAGTTTTTAGCTCGGTATCTAGTTTAAATGAGAGAGGGCTAATCTAAAATATCAGTACAACATCCATCCATTATCTGTACCGCTTATCCAATTTAGGGTCGCGGGGGGTCCAGAGCCTACCTGGAATCATTGGGCGCAAGGCGGGAATACACCCTGGAGGGGACGCCAGTCCTTCACAGGGCAACACAGACACACACACATTTTTCTCACACACTCATACCTACGGACACTTTCGAGTCGCCAATCCACCTGCAACGTGTGTTTTTTTTTTTTTTGGACTGTGGGAGGAAACCGGAGCACCCGGAGGAAACCCACGCTGACACGGGGAGAACACACCAACTCCTCACAGACAGTCACCCGGAGCGGGAATCGAACCCACAACCTCCAGGCCCCTGGAGCTGTGTGACTGCGACATTACCTGCTGCACCACCGTGCCGCCATCAGTACAACATTTAAACATTATTCTAGAAATTTGGGTTTTGATTTGAACCCCTTGAGGAAAGTATATCAGAAAGTCAGCTGTATTATAATGTAAAATGAGATAATTATTTTTAGGAACATTACCTGCTGATGCAGTAGAAAGCTACAAGATGGAAAAGATCTGAAAAGCTAATTCCTGAATCTTCCAAAGAGAATGCTAGAAAACAATACACCAAGACAAAATGTCAATAAATTGCTGTCTTAGCATCTGTCCAACCATACATACTTCTATAATTACCATTTTACAGAGTCAAGTTAATTAATATCTGAAAAATGTAAACATAATTCATTATTTGTATATACAATTTCGTGTGTATCAATACATTTTGCAAATATCTGGAATCAAACCACTATATAGTTATAAACAGTATTGTGCAAAATTCATAGACCACAGGTTATCTGTTGCAGGTTATTCATTTTTCTACAATAAAAAATTCAAACACAAGTCACCTTTATCAGAAAATGTTCATCTTTAAGATCTGAACATAACAGAACGTCAGTATTTAGAAGGTCCACTGTTTGCCTTTATTTTATCTTTTGATTTTTCAAAGCAATCTACCTACACCTCCAATTTTGTAACTGAAAGTTTTATTTTTCTTCTCACAGTTTAACTAATTCCGAACACATTGAGTGTAAGAGTCTGGGTTCTTTTGAGGATAAGCCAAATCACATATATGGAAAATTCCAGTCAGGCCTCAGCATAGAGTCAGCAAGTAAAATAAAGTATGCAAACAATTAAAAATATTTAATGACTTCATCATTTTCAGACCTGTGTATCTCCCCTGTTTTTATTTGACCTTTGTGGAGTATTTGGTACCATGAATCACAAAGTTGTACTAGACAGACTATAAAAAAGTGAATTAGGGTCACAAGAGTAGCACTGGCATGATATACATCTTACCTGACTGTTATCAGTTTTTTATGTTCAATAAAGTACTAAGGTACAAGCATATTTAGAGTTTACATTTCAACAGTAGAAATTTGTAATATATTCTGGATTATATTAGCAGCCCAATGTGTAAGTTATTGTAAGATCAGACTGTGGCATTCTGGACAAACTAAAGTTTCTTCAGGGCTTTTATAGGATTGGTCAGACAGCAGGGCCTAATAGTGTATCATCAAAATGAATATTAGTGCCATCTTTATGGATAAAATTCTCTAGTGGTCATTTAATTTGAATAGTAAAGGTACAAAAACAGTTCCATATGGTACACCAAATTTAACTTAAAAATTGAAATTTATTAAAAAATAATTCCATTTTAAAAAGTATATTTTCTAATTAACAATATTATGAACCACTGTTGCTAAATAGATGATGAAGTCCTGTCTGCCTTTTTCAATGCCTAGATTTACTAAACCTAGTGCAAGGGGAATGCATTCTTGGAATAAATTTCCAATCAATGTGTGGGACTCGGACACATACTCAGTTTTAGAGTGTAGGCTAAACACCTATTAATTTAGGCAAGCATCTGATAATAAGATCCCTTTTAAAAATATAAAGCAGGAGGGTTCTGATACTTCAAGAGCACTAAAACTCACATTCCAATAGTTTTTATAGTGTCCAGTCACCTTTAAACAACTATGGAATTCTGTAAAATTGGTTTATGACAACAGCAGTAATAAAATATGTTATCTACAAATTGTATTTAACTGAATGTATTTTAGCAAATTTTCTAGAATTTTTAAACTAGCTTTAGCTAGATAGCATCTAGCTTTGACATTTTTCTTTGTCTTTTGTACAGACTGTGTCCATCATTGTTCCCCTAGTGTGTAGATTTGATTAATTAATAAATATTTATATGCACTTTAAATAGGAAGATAATGAAATAGCTGTAAAATCAGGAGTATTCGGCCATATTTAAATAGGAAGGGTTATTACTGGCAGGAAACGTTTGTCTGGTTTGGTTTTGTTAAAAGAAATGCAATATCTGAATTGGTGGCAACGTACTGTAAAGGTTCTCCCTTATAGGATAGTGGATGATTGGAGATCCTGGCATATTATTTACATGAAGCAAGAGCACTTTTCTCTGTAGTGCAGATGATCTCCACACCAAAAACGCCTGCAGGAGACAGAGGTGACAAAGATGACTGTTACAGAGTTCTGTACAGAGCCTGTCTTTTATACATTCTAAAGGTCACAAATTCACAGAAACACAGTTACAGTGGTGCTAGAATACTTGTGAACTCTTTAGTGTGAATCCTTTTTTAAATGCTTATTACCACATCAATTGCAAAATCAAATATACTGTATGGAAATCACTTATAACTTGGGCAATGTTACCATAATAGATGCTGGCTTTTCTTTTGTATTTCCTAAAATCGCCCTACACCTATTATGAATTAGTCCATGTGGCTACATTTATCACAGTAGCTTTATGGTTTCTCTTGCAGTGTCATCTAAGGATTTGGAATTCACAAATATTCAAGAATTTTAACCATTTAAAATGGTTCACAAACTTTCTAGCACAATGGTGCATACACTTCCATGCAATACAGGGCCTGAAATGACAATGTAAGCTTTCAAACAGTAAGACATTAGCAAACATATAAGAATAAAATATATATATAAGAACTTTCCCCCTTTTGATGATTTATAAATGTAATTATTTATATAAGCACTTAATTTTTATTTACAAAAATAATATTCTGTATTGTTCCACCTAGTAGTTAAGGCTTCTAGAGTTTGAAGAGTAGTTAAAAAACAAACAAGCAAACAAACAAAAAAATTTAGTTAGTATGGTGGCCATGAATCCAACATGCTTCAAATATGAAAATTAAGTTCCAATACTTTACTGCCACACTAGTCAGTCATTCCTTTTGGTGCTGCTCAAACACATCAAAAAATATATACACTCACACAACATTAATAATCACAATAAAATAGCAAAGTAATAAATAATATCATTTAAAATAACCAAATTATCATAAGCGTCATTAAAAGAGAAAATAACCAAGCACACCAACAAACAGAAGAGCAACACCTTGTGGCCATAACAGTGAGTCCGTAGTGGGAAGCCAGGCTTCCTGCAATCTTCAATTCAAAACATGTTGTTACTACGAATAAAACTTTAATGCTATTTTAGGCTTGGCTTTAGGCTCATATATACACACACACACACACACACACACACACACACACACACACACAAACACTCCATGACACACAAACACTCAAATACGCACACTCATTGTTCATATTCTCACCCCTGCTGGTTGTTGTAGTAAGATGTGGGTGGCCTCCTGCTCTGTAAGATTTAGAAGTAGCCAGATGGGGTATGTGAGAATAAGCTTGTCCAACAAATTTAGAGGTTTGCTCATGTAGTCGCTCACAAAATACCTCCCTACCAAAGGAGACTGCCAGTAAATCCCACTCACTTCTCCCTCAATTCTATAAGCAGACAACAAACAAGAGAAATATAAGAGAACTTAAAGTAATACAAAGTATATATATATATATATATATATATATATATAACATATTTACATATTACATATAATATAATATATATAATATATACAAAAGAGATATATAAAAATTTGATATATATATATATATCTCATCTCATACATCTCATGTCATTGTAATTATTTTTTTTAATTATTATCAAATGCCCTTCATACTGTCTTAATTTTTATAAAGAAAGAAGCAATGGAAATAGTCCAAAATATCTAGACAAAAATATGTTTTTTGTAGTATGATTTCAGACACCCCGAATTTGACCATACAATTTTCATATTCTCTGGTTACGTCCTAGAGAAAAAGTTGACACCCACCACCAACTGTCACTGTATAACTCATACTCTGAATAAATGTGATGTAACACATAGGTAAACATGATGTTCCATTTTATTTGAGTGTGCTGCAGGTATCACATTCTATAATATTTAAAAAATACAATTATAATTTTCATATTTAAAGACAACCACATTATAAAATCAGCTTCTTTTTTTCTTTTAATCTTCTTTTGTACTAAATTTAATCCAAGATAAGTTGTGCATTATGGTTTGTGCTTTCATGTGAATACCATTGATAACTTGTAGAGGTAAAATTGTGTTATTACTCACTCTTGGATGAGAGGTGTTTCAGGTTCGCTGGTGCATCTCTGTAACGCTGTATAAACCATTTCTTGCTCCAGCTGATCCAGCTCTGAAGCAAATGCATCTACCAACTACAGCAGGAGAGGAAGGACAAAGATGGAATGTTACTGAAGACAGCAAATATCTGAGAAACATAAAGTCTACTCTTATAAAAATAAACCAATGTTTCAACATCCTCTGATATTCATCCAGAGGCAGGAAGTTAGTCACCTTCCTGTGCTCAGAAAACCCGGTCAGGAAACTAGATTCATTACCATTACAGCCCAAAACATCTTAATGTAATCCATGTAATGCCTCAAGTAAACGAAGCTACTGCAGATAAACTTCAGTTTTGCTTATCAGCCTGAAATGTAATGACGAGGCATAAACATTGAGTCCTTAAGGGGAATAATGGAAAGACATGACTGCATAAACGTACTTTAAAGAAATTCACAATTCACTAAGGTACACTCTCAGAAAAACTTTCACTCTGGTGGTGCCCCCAGAGTTACATATTCAGTACTTTTAGTTAAGGATCATAATTGTACCATGTTCTGTATTAACTGTAAAATATGTGTTGATTTCATACATGTCCATTTCATCACCAGAAATAAATTTATTTATTTATTTTATTTTTATTTTGCACAGTTCTATAATGAAAGATTACAAATATTGTAATAATAACCTTGCCAATCCACCTACCAATGTTTTTTTTTTCTTTGCACAGTGGGAGGAAACCAGAGCACCCAGAGGAAACCGCAGACACGGGGAAAACACACCAAACTCCTCACAGACAGTCACCTGGAGCGGGACTCAAACCCACAACCTCCAGGTCCCTGGAGCTGTGTGACTTCGACACTTCCTGCTGCGCCACCATGCCACCCTTTATAGAACACAACTGGACTTTAAAACCATTGTTGTATATTTAAAATTAAATTTACACTGTTTGTACATTTAGTGACAATAATGTATCTGTACGGTACTTTTTTTCTAAATATCATTGCAAAGTATTTTTTTTTTCTTTTTTTTTTACACTGAACAGTTGATTTGCTTTTATTGTTATATGCAAAAGATTGAACACTATTCTATTCATACTGAAGGTTTTGTTAAGGAATTAGGGGAAAAAATCAAAATTTCATTTGTTTATTTTTTTAAACATTTATTTAAATGATAAATATAATAATAAAAAATTTCAAATGTTTCCAACTGACCAACATTTCAGAGAGTCAAAATAAGAGTAAAACTATTATAGGTTATTCAAGTGAAACTGTGAATTGTTATTTTTATGACCCATATTTACTTGCAGATAGTGTTTAATGAAAGCTCCTTTTATTCAAAAACACGATGCCTTCACCTACTGTTGTGTTAAGCAATAAAGATTACCAAAAAAAAATGTAATTAAAAATGTAAGTGTTGTAGCAAAGTGGTAAACATGAGTTTGCTGCAGGGGTAAAGTGCGATAATTTATGTTCATAAATACATTTAAGATGTGAAATCATCAATCTGTGTATGTGAGTCTCAATCCAAGGTAATTAACAAATTATATATTTTTGCTGTTATTACCTTGTATGGCATTTTCTGGAAATTAGGTTTTAATTTAATGACAGCCAAATTGCTATTTCAGTGTAATGGCCACAGTGTAATGGCCCCAATGATCCAGTTAGTAGCCCTTCCTTGTCTGAACATCTAAAATGCAAAGATGGATAATGTATACCTTCATAGGTATACTCTACTCTACAACTGTGTTCATCACCACGCCTGGAAATTGTTACTTGAACTTGTGTCCAAACATAGAGGAGAAAACTTTGCAAATTTAGGTTTTAGCTAGTTATCCTCCTTATTGGACCAGTCTTGTGGTTAACCCTTTCATCACTGTACTGATTATGTCAAAATTGTTACTACAATTATACTCATGCAAATTATAAAGATATTACAGCTGGAAAATTGCAGTGTAGAAACTACTGCTGCAGTAGGACATGAAGTGGCATGTTTACACAAACACACACACACAACAGCATAATTGTAATTTATCCAAAAGCATGTTATGTATGATTTTTACTGCACTATATTTTAGCAGTTGACCAGTATTCAGGCTTAATTTATGCATACTGAAATATCATTGGATGCACTTTAATATTTATTTAAATTAAATAAGTATCTGTAGCATGTTTATGGTGCATCATGAGGTTAAACCTGTCAGGGAAAGGTTTACTGCTTCATCTTAAGGGACTGTTAAAATCAAGTGGATTTTTATTGTCATTTCCACAGTACAGTGTGCACAGTACACAGTAGAATGAATAAACATTGACACTGACTATCCATTCGACCAGAGCTGAGTTTAAACCGTACCTTTAAAAAACTCCCAGTCCTGTCCATCCTGCTGGGCAGGGAACCTGTGTTTATAGCCATGCTTTTCTGGAAAACTAAAGACCCTGGAATGCAAAAGAAAAAAGAGATGTGAGACATGGGACTGGATGTGACTGTCCTACAGTAATGCTAGAAGTTTTCTTTTGTACGATCATCCTCTACCAATTGAGCTCTTCGGTCGATTATGTATCTGTCAAGCTATGTTTATATTGTGTATTCTGAACTTGCTACACCATGGCTGTGTGTGTGTGTGTGTGTGTGTGTGTGTGTGTGTGTGTGTGTGTATGTGTGTGTGTGTGTGTGTAAGTAAGTGTAAGTGTGTGTGCAGGAAGTTCCAGGATGAAAGAGATGCCTGTGAGCCCTACTTTAAAGTCTACTGAACGAAACCAGTGACACAAAATAAATGAGACATCAATTTACATATTTAAGGTGACACTCTGGTTGACATTTAGAATTATTTTTCTATAAGAAATGTATGTATTAGTTTTAAAGGAGTTTTATAAACTTGTACCATTAATACAAATGCATCATTAATGAGGCGAGAGCCATCCCAATCAGTACAGCTATGCATCAGTGAGGCTCATAACCCTGAGAAAAGGGGATTATCCATACTCCAGTTAGCATGCTGAATATCCCTATTACACAGTCTAGCACATTAATTAGGAGTGAATCATCTCCACACTGTTATTGAGCACAAACCGCTGTATATAAAATATATGTGTAAAATAAAATAAACTCTAATACACTGTGAAGTCTCCATTACTCACAAGTGTGGCAGCACAACAATCTGGATTTCACCAGCTATACAACTGTTCTGTATAATATGACATCAATGGCTTTCCTTATTTTGAGCAAAATAAATTACTATAGATGTTATTTATTAAACTTTTATAACTATGATTAGTAAAGAAGCTTCAGACGGGTCAAGAAGAAAACACGTGTCCTTTCAGCTGCAGTACAGAAAAGCTTTTATTGCTCTAACAATTAACAAATGATGCAGTGTCTAGCTTTAGTATTACTCTTGGTTCTGTTGGGGAAGAGATACTGAGTCTGGCAATCAGTTCTCACTGACTCAACTGAACAATGGAGTGTAAAGGACATAATCAACAAAGCAACATTCAAACAAAGGTACATTTAGTGACAACTGGACAAAATTTTACATTTTGTTCCTATTAATGCTATTTTTCAAATCAGTATATGCTTTCATAAATTTGAATGAACTAAGAAATTAATTAAGAAAGTTAAAACTGGCTATTACCGAGAGTAAAATGCTGTATTACCCTTTTGTGTTTTTTTTTTTAACAGTTTCGCTTTTATATAAACTGTGTAATTTAAGAGCTAGCCTTCTAGAAAACTGGAATATTGCAGGGTACAAGTTAATCAGGAAAATAAGCTGACACTCATAATGATGATTTTTTCTATCTGGTCACCTCATGTATAACAAAAGTAACCACTAGATGACAAGGTTCACTACCCTCCTGAATTCAGTTCCCTGTATCACTGCTATATAATGAGTAATTTAGGGAATAGAGAGTAAAATAAATCTTGGCATTGTTCTAGAACAAGCCTCAAAAATGGCTTACAGTGCAACACAAAATAGTATTAATAATAATATTAATAAATAACAATTGACACAGAAAAACAAAAGGTTATCAAATAATCAACAAAGTTCACAAAGTACTAAAAGCAAGAGAGTAAAGCACTTTAGTAAGTTAATAACCCCCATTTTGAAGCCCTTATCTTACATTAAGTGGACACAAAAACCCAGCAATATTAGGGGGCATTTCAAACAGGCCTCAAGTTACTTAAGATGAAAACAAGTTAGGGCTAGCCCTCCCCAAACTAATAGCGATTGATTTAAGACTCTACAAAAAAAAAAAAAATAGTCTGTAAGAGTCAGAATAGTCTGGGTGATTATCAGTCACACTGAAATCGGCCAAAACCGGCGGTAACTGCCATTCTTAGAGAACCTAATTCTGTACATTTTAATGGATAAATACGGTTTTATTTTCTGAATTTAGTAATGTATGGCAGAGAAACTAGTATACAACGTTGGATTTGGAAAAGTCATGGCACATTTTAATTTTTATGTATTTTTCCCATTATAAAATATGACATACTTAAGTTTGTTCCCTATACAAAAATGTATTCAATTGAATGAATATGAAATCCATTAAAGTGTATAAAACAGTGTGTAAATAAGAAAAAGGATACAGAACAAAACCCAGAGCCACAATGTCCTTGCACCGATTGAAACAATTATTCAGTCACGGAACACAAAGCGCTGTATTCCAGGTGAAACCCACCGTGCCTGCAGGGTCTGTCCAAATCATGTGCTGACCGGTCCTGGCTAACGAATCGGCGGCTGTTTCCATCTACATTTACCACTTTAATGTGAAAAAAAAAATAGAAAAAAGGATGCAACTGTTATGATTCTCACACGTGAAGCAGATATTTAAAAATGATGCAAGATTTATAACACCCCCTTCTCCTCTTCTCAAAGATATTCCAACTTCAGACAGATGAGGGCATTGGTTTACTGAGTCATGTGTCTAAATGGGCGTGTTCCTAGTTTTGGTCCATATATAAAAGTACATTATATGAATTAAATAAAGTACACAATCTCCATTACTTACATGTAATTTACACTACGATAAACCACACAAAGCATAGATATGAACGTTTCCAGTATGATATTCTTACTTTCACATGAGTTAAAGAATGGATTTCAATATTCTTTTAATGCTTTACTAGTGTAGTCTAATCCTCTTCTCTATTTGTGGTTGCAAACTCTCCCAAAAGTAGGTTATACAACAAAAAGCCCATTGTTCTTCACAGACTTTTACTCTATTCCAATCCTTCTTCCAAACCTCCCATTACCCACCATACACATAATTAAAGTATATTCTGTTAATCTTAGACGAGTTATTGTTTGCATTTATGGTCGATATCTATTTTATTCACTCTGTTCCTTATTATATACACATTCAGCAACTTAAAATCCTCTTTCAGTCATCAATTAAACCTCTAAAAATGTATGTTTGTCAACATATTTAGAACTTGTTTCCAAGAAAATGACTAAACCCCCTGATGCATAGATTGAACTATATGGTTTTGCCTTCAGTCGGCATACGTGAATCTAGGAATATGTAATTCATTCCTGTCTCTGTTTACATTTTCCAGTCTACCATTCGCTGAGAGCCCCACCTTGCAAATTGATAGGACATGTTTAGGTTTGTGATGCGTAAATCCCTGGCTGACTGAATCCACCCATTTGAAACAACTAAGTTTCAACGTGAAAATATTAGGCCATGGCACTGGCTGCTTATTTCATTCATGATAGGTCTTACAGCATAGAAAGATCACATGGACAGGTATGCAAGGTAAAAAAAATAAAAAAATAGATTTTCACTGGAGGGTGTATTTAAAACATGAACATACTGAAGTGAAACACACATTCAAACATTTGGTTTTTACTAAACTTTGTTTATATGGCAAAGGTCTTTTTAAACAACGTTTTACAGCATTTTTTAATAAATAAAAAAAAGACAAATTTATCATTCATATATTCAGATATCTATTTTTAAGAAAATCACATGTAAGTATACATTCAAGGTAACCATGACAGTACACTACATCAACTCAATAAATATTCACATTTTACTCCAGAACAGCAAAAACATGTTGATGACAGTATATCCTGGCAAATTTCACCTTCCAGTTTAGAAGATATTAAGGCTGTACAGTTGGTTAAGAAGGGTGATGGTAGGGAGAGTTGGTAGAGTAATGACCATGTGATTATATGAGTCAGGTTTAGTTTGCTGTACATTGTTGTGGAGTCCCTGAAGATGGCAGTCCATATCTTGGAGAGTGGACAGCTCTGTCCAAAAAAATCACTCCTAGGAGACAAACAAACCATAGATGTTATTCTTCCATTTGACAAATTAATTTGCCACCTCTGTGTAGGAACTGCAAGGTCTGAACCTCACCATAGCTATGGTTCCCTTTCTGAAGACACGTCTCCCTCTGCCCCACTACTAGCATTGGTGTCTCCTTTAGAGCGTAAGGCAGCTTTCTCTCTGCCTGACTCAGAGTTGGCTTTTGATCGTGTTTTCTCCTTACGCTGCTGCTGCTTTTCCAATTTTGCGATCTTACACACAGCACAAAAAATATTAGAATTATAATGTATAATCGTAAAACAATGAAAGAATGCGTATCATTATTAACAGGTGCACAATCAGAATCAGTCAACAATACTGAACATGAGTTAAGATTTTTTGCTCCAAACAATCAGTCAATTAATTATTTACATTATATACAAGTTACTTTTCTAGAAATGCAAAAAAACAAGAATATAAAGTTTTCTTTTTTTAAATTTTCAACCGCAGGATGGACCCAAGACAAACATTCAACATTTTCACTGATGTAAATATTTTGCCAGCAACATATTTAAAAATAAAAGGGACAAAGACATCTTTATCACTGAGTTATGTCACCTTGCCTATTTATTACACTTTTTTAATTGTCTGGAAACAAGACTTCAACTGCTCTACATTCTATGGTCACCATTGTCTGAACTTCCTCTTCATGATGGGCCATAGAAGACAGATCTGGATTGCAGGCAGAGCAGTCAAGCACATGCATGCAGAAAGCCACACTGTTTTAGCATGCGCAGAATGAGACCTGGAATCTTGCTGAGATAACTGCCTGAAAATATATGCTGCATGGTACGTAGTATGTCTCTTGAAAATCCAAAAATTCCCATCTATATCAATGGTACTTTCACACATACGCAAGATAGCCATGCAATGGGCAATGATGCACCCCTTTTACCATGTCTCCACTCTGCAGCACAGGCAGAGCCCATCTTTTTATACCTTTTATATTCTCCTGCTTATAGTTAAAGGTATTGTTTTTATTATGTTTTATTTAAAAATCCCAAATTTTCCAGAAATGGAATGTGTGGTGCATAATAAACATTGCTACTACACCTATCCTAAAATTCCATTCCATTGTACTAAATGGGGCGGCACGGTGGCGCAGCAGGTAGTGTCGCAGTCACACAGCTCCAGGGACCTGGAGGTTGTGGGTTCGATTCCCGCTCCAGGTGACTGTCTGTGAGGAGTTGGTGTGTTCTCCCCGTGGGTTTCCTCCGGGTGCTCCGGTTTCCTCCCACAGTCCAAAAACTGGTGGATTGGCGACTCAAAAAGTGTCCGTAGGTGTGAGTGAGTGTGTGTGTGTGTCTGTGTTGCCCTGTGAAGGACTGGCGCCCCCTCCAGGGTGTATTCCTGCCTTGCGCCCAATGATTCCAGGTAGGCTCTGGACCCCCGCGACCCTAAATTGGATAAGCGGTTACAGATAATGAATGAATGTACTAAATGACCAACTCTCTGGTTGGGAAAGACGCACACCCCTTGCTCCCCATCACTGCCCATGTCAGCTGATGTGACAAATCTATGAAGATTCCTTTCTCCATCAGTTGGCTAAATTATTTAATGGAGTTGCATCACCTGCAATTTGTAAAGGAGCAGTGGGCTTGCCTCGTCTCTCTGAGAAAGCACATGCCTGCCTTCACCCTCCAGAGGCTACTGGCACTGTGTGTTTGTGGACGGGGTGTGGGGGGGTGGAGGGTTTCCCCACTGAGGCCCCATCAGCACAGAGTAGTTTATTTTAAAAAATTGAGAATTACAGCTCTGTCTTTTTAAATATCCCTGTCCAAACGAATGTGACAATGGCTGCATTATCATGCTAGTCCAGTAGAGGGGGCCATAGTACCTCTTTAAGAGAAACATCAAAGCACCATGAAGCATGAGCAAAACAGGTTAAATCCCAAATCACTCCATACTCCCAGTGTAGTACACAAGTCATGAAATTACTGAATCTAGATTTTAACATTCCATTATATATTTCTAATACAGCATCATTTTTAATTTATTCATTTGTGGGAATCTGAAATCTAGTGATATTTGAATGTATATATTGTAGTTTTATGACTTACGTAATTCACTATATGAGTGAATAAAAATCCCCAACTTTCATATGTCACAGCCAAATGCTTACTGCTAAATTAATTTTACATTAAAAAGTTACACCTCCCAGTAAACAGATGTACAATGATAAATGTAAGGTACTTGTTTAGGATCTGTGGGCCCAGTAGGAGACTCTAGATGAATGGTGACAGGTCCGTCGTTTTGGATGTGTACTTGCATGTAGGCACCAAACTGACCATCTAAAACACATAATTACAGACTTACAGTTTCTATTTGATTGACCACACACTTACATACTTACTACAATGAAGCCCTCGCACTAAAAACCATATATGAGATTCTTCCAAACACCTCTTAATCCTGAAATTACATTGTTTGACACTCTCTATTGACAATAGTAAGTAAAGCATTAGTTCTGTTCATTAGTCTATGTTATTTCTATTTAAACATATGCTAACAATGCTATAGGCTTTGATAAGTAAGTAGTGCTAAAATGGAAATGGCTGATAGATTTTTTACCTTGTAAGTGCTGAATCAATACTGTAGCAACTGAGAAAACAAAAACCTCTACAGTGCTCTCCATAAGAACTGGCACCCCTGCTAACTACGAGCAATACAGTATATAAAACACTTTCCCTATTACTTATCCTGTTGATAGAGTCATCAAATAACAGGGAAATGGTGTTTAAGTGAGGTGCAACTAAAATGTAGTCCTCAACCCCATCTAATGGCCTAAACACAAAAGAACATCAGAAACATTAATACATCTGTCACTCATACCCTGTCAGGAATTAGGAAGATAAAAAGGGCAATACATTCAAAACTACATTTTATTGTCCATTTTCAAGTCAAGTCTCTTTGGAGTGCATCCAAGTGATGTATCCAAATGTTTTTTGGATAGACATTTGTCATTTATCATTAAAACCCCTATCTTTTACCACCACTTGTTCTATAGCAAATAAAAAGATTTCACAAAGAGAATGCCCCATTTTTAAAATATTACATAAATATTTTTATTATTATTATTATTATAGTAATTGTGGAACACAAATTTGTGGGGTTTGACAAAAAAATATGTATTTTTTCAACCATTGTACTTTGAACAAAGTTATTGATAATATTTTAAATAATAATTTTGTTCGTATATACCAGAGCTGCCAATATATTTTGGAGAAAACTGTTTAATTTATGCTGAAGCCTCTGCATTCTACTGACATTAAAATATTTTACCCTATATTAATGAACATAATAAATCTAAAGTTAAAAATATACAAAACAATAAAGTCTTCTTACTAACCTCTTACAAAAGCTAGCAATGTCTTACCTTTGATAAGCTCTGGCTTGTATGCAGTCCGCATCTGTTCCAGGATTTTGTTATAAAAGGGCTGAGCAAATTCAGCAGGCATGGCTGCATGAAAGTCAGGCTTGTTGCCTTTGAGAATACATTGCAGTGTGAACTGACTCACACAAAGCACCTCAAATTCTTTGTCCATTACACTGCGACTCCATGCACGACCATTCTCATCCTCAAATATACGCAAATTCAGGATCTTACGGACTCTGATGAACACAAACAGACACAAACATACAAATAACTGCTGTCAGAACTATCTTCAAAACAGCACTTTTACAGGAGAAAGACCTTTTGTAAATTTTAATGGCATTTATTTCTCCCGAAGTAATCTTGGATCGTTTCCTTGGGTTAATTCATCATTAAATATTTAAACAATATTAAGTATATGTAAAAATAATGTCAAAAATAAATGGTACAGGATTTTGTCCCAACAGCAACAAATATATACACACACTCTCTTTATTTTGCAAACCTAGCTCATATTCCATTTTATATCTAAATCTTAAATATACTGAATATGTTTCAAGATCCAAAGAGTACATATTGAATTATGGACTCCCCAAACTCCAGAAGAATCTGGGGAGAGAATCATTTTACAAACATCCTCAAAATCATCCTGATTTTCCTGTAGTTTGGGCCAGGCATTACTATCTACACACACACACCACCAGCTAAATCAACATAGAGCCATACTCACATGTAGTCTGCATCTTTCTGTGTATCCTCAGCTGAAATCCCAAGCAAAACACAAAGGCCTTTCCCAATTGAACTGATCTGTTCCTCCCCAACTTGCAGAAACACAGAGTTTAAAAAATTAAACAAAGTGTATGGCTACAAACTGTTAATAAAATAACAGGCCTTTGTTTACATTTCTTAGCCTAATTTATTCACATATTCATTTAAAGGTGCCTTGCATATCAGTAACTAC
This sequence comes from Hoplias malabaricus, assembly GCF_029633855.1. NCBI lineage: Eukaryota > Metazoa > Chordata > Actinopteri > Characiformes > Erythrinidae > Hoplias > Hoplias malabaricus. The sequence continues at coordinate 67,727,067 of NC_089802.1, read as the reverse complement.
ATACACATATGGCAAGCTTTTTAAAATTGTTTCATTCTGGGGCTCCGTGGTCAGGGCTACTTGAAGCATGTGCATGATAATCTGAACCTGCTGTAAACAGTGGATAAATCATGACCCTTTATTGACTTTTTCTGTTTAACTATGGTACTGCCATTGTTAAAACAGACCTTGGTTCCCATCAAAACCAATGAAAACGTGGAATGGCTTACTGGATAGCACCTGAATCCTTAACGATGTCTTTCCAACTAGTCAAATTTGTAAAGATTTATATATATATATATATATATATATATATATATATATATATATATATATATATATTAATGTACCTAGTCTAAAATAAATTAGATATCTGGAATGTAAGTCTGGCCACAAAGATTAATGTTAAACCGGTGTTCTGCTGCACACCCAGTAACATGAGACTATTTGGCAGCGACAACCTCCGCTCATTCAAAGAACATGCTTCGAACATTAATGACATTTATGTAGCGAATTCCACAGAAAGTCTTACATATAAGTTTTAGTTTTATTTTAAACAGAGCCCTTATTTATTCCTCACCTGTTACGCTCGCTTTAGTGACTTTCTGAATGATTGCTTTCATTGTTTTTGTCAGGAGTCGTGCTCAGGAGAGTGATGAGCTTCCGGTTTCCAAGTCGTCATTACCTGCGTCACCGACGTGTGCCGACGCCGGCTAGAGCACAAGTGGGAGGGACAAGTGGGCGGGTCAATTATACTTGTCAATCATTTTCGACTGCAGCCAATCAGATATTAGTTTTGTTGCCAATCAAGTTTTAGCTCCCCCAAAGGAAAGCGACAACAGCGTTGCTATGGTTAAAAACAAATACATTGAAACGGAGTCAGACAGAAACTGTCTGGAAGGCTCTGCCCTAAAAATACAAAAATGTTCCCGAATGTCCCGAAATGCGGCGAAGCAGAATCTGCTCGTGTTTTTTTTTTTTGCAAATACTGTAAAACATCATTAAAAACTACAGCGACCTCGGGTAAAAGCATTCAAATAGTGGGGTACGCCACCTACTGGGGTGGGGAGGAATGATAGAGGGCGTGTGTAAGAGGAGCGATAGCAGAAAGCACTGAAAATATTTAAACAACCCGGTCAAACACGTTCTAACATTATCTTATTTTTCTCAGACTTAATTATTCACGTTGGTTTGTTTTATTTCTATAACAACAGAGTCATATTGTCAAAGTAGAAATTCAGCGGCTTATGGAGCCATGGGTGGGTAAAATATTCATTTGTGCAGAATGTGTCATGTTCAGGATAAAAAAATTGTAATTATTATTATTATTTTGTTATTATTATAATAAAAATTATGAACTCTGGTGTAACTAGAAATGTGAACACACACCTGATACTATTGTTTTTATATGTTGCTATATTTTATACATATAATTGAATGGTACTTTTATAAAGATTGTTATAACCTTATTTGTCTTGTTTTTAATGTTATTATCCTCATATGAATTAATGTGATTGAATATAAATAATAACTTTATTTCTTAAGGTCAAAGTCAACTGTAATTTCTTCTCATCACTTATGTGTTGAAGGAAAGCATAAATGTTGTTTGTCCAAGACATAAGTTATATCTTTAAAAGAAAAAAAAAATTAATTAAAAAGTTGTAATTATCTTTAGCTGAAAATGATTGACATGTCCTCCACACTTCACTTGCACCTGCCTTTGCTCCAGCCTGCAGCAATACCTTTCTCATATTACACCTAATACCAAACGTACTTAACTTTGTTTGCTACTATGAAAACAAAATTTTATCTGTCAGAATGACTTGCGTCATTATTCAATCTATACCTCATTCAATTTCAAAATCATACTGAAAAAGATGACCTAAATTTGATATTTGTCATAGAATCATTATTGTCATAAAATTGTTCAGAAGAACAACCCCAAAATAAAACTTTGACAGTGAAATTGAACTAATCAAAATATTTGTTAGGATATTCGTCAATTGAAATAATACACTAGGCTACTACTCCTACACTTGCACATGCATTATGTTACTGGATACGTTTGATGAGTCTAAAAGCTCACTTTAGTGAACATCTGAAAAAAAATTGTTCTGCTTTGGCCAACACAAGCCTACAGCCTCAATGCACATTGCCATAGACTCTATATTTTGGGATGGTTCTGGAGAAATTAAACATCATTCTTGCCAGTTTGTGTTTTGAAGCAGTGAAGAGCACCCTTTGATATGTTTGTTCCAAAACCCCATATGGGTTTTCAGCTGGGTTATCTGGGAACAGAAAATGCCACAGCATATGACTGACGCATACTGATTTGGAGTGAGTCTTCCCTCTGTGGTAGGGAGTTCTTGTGAACCCAGTTCTCATCACATTCTTATGTTTTCTCTATTCACCACAAGTGAATTTTCTAATAAGTTAATACAAATCAGGTGTACTAGGTAAGAGAAAGCAGTTCTGACTGTGTCTAAAACAAAAACAGTAACCACAATGCTGCCTGTGCTGTCTCATTAATCAGTGCCTCAGGGTAGTTTTTACATATGAAGGCACTCATAACTGCATCGTGTTTGAGGCGCAATTCCAACGCAGCATACGTCATGACGTTGCCAGGATACTGAGAGCTGGCTGTCATCAGGTGTAGTAACCAATACATACATTACTGGTTATCATTGAAAAGAAAAAAAAAATCAGAATAAAAAAACTAATAAATAAAAAATTAAATTAGTACAATATGTGACACGGGGTGTTGCATCACCTGTGTGAGAAGTCATACCTGAATATATGACACACACACACATATATATATATATATATATATAAGAGAATATATACCATATTTTAAGTAAAACATTAAAGTAGCACAATATTTTCAATATTTTAATTTTGTTTAACAGTATGAAAAAGCTGTGAGGAGCACAGCTGTGTGTTCTCCCTATGTCCGCGTGGGTTTCCTTCGGGTGCTCCGGTTTCCTCCCACAGTCCAAAAACACACGTTGGTAGGTGGAATGGTGACTCAAAAGTGTCCGTAGGTGTGAGTGTGTGAGTGAATGTGTGTGTGTGTGTGTTGCCCTGTGAAGGACTGGTGCCCCCTCCAGGGTGTATTCCTGCCTTGCGCCCAATGATTCCAGGTAGGCTCTGGACTCCCTTGACCCTGAACTGGATAAGCGCTTACAGATATTGAATGAATGAATGAATGAATGAGTGAGTGAGTATGAAAAAGCTTCTTTGCTACATCATCCTTGAGTATGTTAGGTGTCAATAAAGATGAGACATTTTTAGAGATTTTTTTTATTTTCAGCACTTTTGTTACTAAAATGTTGTTCTCTCAGACATCTAAACAAACATTTCCATGAATAACCAATATTTATAAAACAGGTTTCCAATTATTTGAAGAGAGTCTGGAGGATACAGTCTGTCTTGTGTGTTTGGAACCTGCTAGTAATTTAACAGGCAGATGCATGTCTGATGCAGTATTGCTGTTTGCACAGGTTGCAGGCATATGACTTATATAATACTTATGATGTACTATTGTTGGTTCTTGATAGATGGCTTCACAATTCTTAGAGAAGCTTTTTCCTGCCTCCCAGATTGGCAGCACTGTGTAAGACTGAGGACTAAGTTAGGGGGAAAATATTGATAAAATGCAAAAAAAAAAAAAAAAACCAACAACAAAAAAAAACCTTGATTGCATAATAAATATATGACAATCGGTATAACAGCTTATAAAGCTATCAAACATTCACATTCATGCATCAAATTTAAAAATACTTTTAATTCTTGATCGTAAATAACCGGACATTTAAACTTCCTCTTGCCAGTGACATACAAAACAAGACCAAAGCAAAGAGTGAAATTCATTTCCAACTTAAATAGTTGTATTACAGAGCATGGATTCTCAGTTTTAACATTTCTTTAGTTTTTACAAATCAACCAAATGCAAATTTAACAACAAGGTGCTTTTCATTCATTATATACTGTGTCCGTTATTTTTCATCCTGAGATCCTTGAGTTCCTGAAGAGCTGTCTGCTGTGTGTCTGAAAAGGTTGAGAAATCTTGTTGAATAAGGTACAAAATCTTCTTTGTAGACGATTGTGGTTGACGTGTGCTCCGTCTTTATTTTTTTCACATTTGTCCTTGTGTCTTCCTCTTCTTTGGGTATTTCAACTAACAAAAACAAAACAAAACAAAAAAACAACAACATTGAAACATTAGTACAGGAGGACAAATGATCACTACAATCTACATCACATTTATGCCACAATTTACATCATATTTACACCATCTGACTACACAGAAGGGTCTTATGTTTCTTTCTTCTGGCTACATTAAAACATTCATTCATTCATTATGTGTAACTGCTTTTCCGGTTCAGGGTTATGGGGGGTCCGGAGCCTACACGGAATCACCAGCACAAGGCAGGAACACACCCTGAAGTGGGCGCCAGTGCTTCACAGGGCGACACCCGCTCAGACATTCACTCACACCTATTGACAATCTTGAGTTTTTATTTTGGACTTTGTGAGTAAACCAGAGCACCCGGAGGAAACCCACGTGGACACCGGAAGAACACACCAAACTCCTGGAATCACCTGTAGTGGTACTTGAACACACAACCTCCAGGTCCCCGGAGCTGTGTGACTGCAACACTACCTACTGCACCACCATGCAAATCAGTCAACAGATTTAACTTTTTCTGACACACAGTTTTAGATTTTGTATATAATTCAATATCTGCTTATTGACTGATATCTGTTTAAAAGGCATTTGAACAGCATTATTTACAACAATTTATTAACCTGTGTACAGCACAGTTAGGTGGGTCAGTCCTGGAATTGGGTGTAATTTGGATTTCAAAATCTAGCATTTATCAAAACATTTTGTGCATATATCGCTGCTGTCCAGTGAAAAACATGTCTCAATTCTTGTCCATTTTTAGTGTGAACACTGCAGCTGTCCTTCACAATGTATGAAAGTTTCATGAATGGACAAATTGAAATGCTCTAAAAATACGTGGAAAAAAACGTTTTTACGCTGACTTCCACTGAAAGTGAAAGATTTTTCCTTCTCCTGTAAAGCTAATATTTTGGAAATATGTAATTCTCATTGGACATATATAGCTCTTTTTAGACTTTTTTTATTATTATTGCATTTCATTAACTAGGATTGACTCATGAGAGCTCTAATATTGACTGAAAATATAATAAATATTAAGAAGGAAACTGAAATATATTATCATGTAAAAAGCAGTAACTGAACATAGACCAATGCTAACTATACACTAGAGAATGGAAAATATTCTGAAAAAATATATATATTTTTACTGTTTATTGAGATACGTTACATAGTGCACATATGCACATTTACAAATGGAGTTTCATCTGGATAAAAAGGAAAGGAGAGAAAAAAAAATCAAATGTGAGAGTAAATGTACTGTCATTGAATACCACCAATAACAACAGAGTTTACAGTAGATATTCAAAAAGAAACAAGGAAGGAGTACAGGAAAGCCATGAGTATCTAAAATTATTTACAGATTACCAATGTAATTCCAAAGGGGAGACCATATTTCCCCAAAACTCTTCAGATCTCTGATGTAAGTCAAAGATCAGCTTCTCAAGAGGAAGAAAAGATGCTATGTGAGAGAGCCATAAATTTAGTAATGGGACATGGGGGGTAGACCAAACAAGTAAAATATTTTTTTTGCAATAAAAATTGTCTATTAATGTTGTCAAATGTAGCAACTAAATGTCCATATAACAAGGTATAGTTTGGGGAAAAAGTAAACTGCATATCAAGAATTTCTTGAATGGCTATATGTACCTTTTTAATTTTATTACAGGTGCAAAATGAATGACATGACATTTAAAACATGAATCAGACCTCTCTGGGAAGATCCTGAAAAGACTTTTAAATGACAATTGTCTGACCACTTCTCACATATTAAGACAGTGAACATTTAGTCGCATTCTGATTTTGGGTTTCAAACATGCCATCTCCAAATCCACACAACACATGTACAGTGAAATACCAAAGTCCAGGGCTCCCTCAATAATCCATGAGACGGTGAATAGCTGATGTGTCATTCCACTGCCAGGACAATAACCTCCTTATTTCTCTTGAATCAGATAAGGTAAGGTAGATTGAAGGTAAAATCAGATGGATGCTCCTTTCAAGTACCTTGGCGCAGACTTTCTCATGCTAAGAAGAGTGATGCTTCGACTATGCACACACTGTCTCTCCACCCACTTTTATTTAAAAAAAATAATAAAAATTGGCACTACCCTAGCTTGTCTATCCAAAGGATTCTCCATGTCCTCTGCAAAGTCGTCCCCCGGCCTACACTTTGTTTCTGCAACCACCAAAGCTGCAGTCTTTTGTGCCCACCGGTACACATCCACTAAATGACAAGTTCTCCATGCCAGTCAAGCTCCAAAAACCTCCTTCATGATCTTGACCTCTTCCCTCTACACTGGTGTTTTGTTTTCTCCATAACAAACAAACTTTGGACCACAGCTTTATTCAGCCATTTCCAATGTTCACATCTTGCATGGGCCAAGACTAAACACTTTGGATAATGTTAATCTCTGTTTATTTGGAGAAACATCAAGAGAAACAGATTCTTGGGAGTGCTAAGATGACAGAATCGAAACTCAATTATTATTTGATCAATAAAGGGAAGGCAAAAGGCACTTAAATTTAGGAATGTCCCAAGTGGTAGTAATGAAATAAAAACTTTGAATATAATTCAATTCCTGCTATGTATTTATTTGCTTTGCCATTTCACATGTCAAAAGCTTTGAAACCTCTTTAATTACAAAACTAAAATCAATGGTGTGTAGTGCAGCTAAGTGATAATAATTACACACACATCCTTTGGAATGTTATTATATTTTACTTACACAATGGAATGAGAACTTTTTAGAATTGTGTTGAAATTACAGAATTAACCCAGAATGACCTACCCTGAGGGTCATTCCTGTGTCGATATCTGTAAAATCCATAGGACCCGAAAAAAGTCCAAACTCCCACTGCATACAGCAAGGATGCACGCTTATTCCATTTTACAGCATCAACGGACATATTCTTCTCGTTTATTTACAGTACTTTATATGGGCAACTAACAGTTCTCACAAATTGCACCGCGGTCCAGCTCTGCAAACGCTGCTGCTAGTCTGCTACTAGAGGCGCTTTCAAAATAAGAGTCTGCGCTTACCAGCCAGGTAAAATGTTTTAGTAATTTAATTAGTTAATTAATTATTTAATTAGTATTTTTTGAACAGCTCAAAAGGTTACATCCTCTCACTGACAGACTCATATGTATAATTTAAATACTGTTAAATACTGTTTTTTATTATTATCTTCACCCATGTTAATTTATGCAGGTGTACATATGTACTTGCCTAATCATTTGCATGCATATGTTCATATAAATACAGGGTTTTTTAAAAATTATTAGTAGGACTTTCTTTCTCTAATATTTCAGTATTATTTAATCTTTGGATCATTTGTTTGTTCTTTATTATTTATTTTCTCCCT